>NC_142011.1:172173541-172473541 GCF_049901735.1 Notechis scutatus
CAGCGATCCATTTAATCACACTATTAATATTCAAGTTAAGGTCTCAGCAGAATTGCCAACCTTGTCACCAAGTTATTCAGGAATCGTTAACATTACATAATTATCCCAAATCAAATGATCCTAATGGATCCCCCAGCCTACAGGGAGATAAAAAAAATCTGTCAGTTCTAATCTTGTCAGGAAATGCTTAGACAATGGCAAAAAGAGGATGACAACTCCCTTCACTTTTAGATCACACTCTTCCTATTTTAATGCAACCAGATGAAGAATATGTTCTGTTTCCTAATGTGCAGTCAGTGATCCAATAAGACAGTTCCATGGTTTACAATAGAATCCATCACATCACAAGCCAGGAATCAAAAGGCAGCCCTGAAATGAATGTTAAAATCCCCATGGAATGCATTATTGGCTTTTCCATTATCAGAAATCACCATGACTAGTTCAAAAAATAGCAGAATGGTCAAAACACAAAACTTCTGTTTCTGTAGCCTAATACTAGGACATAACATCTGTAAAAGCAGCAACAGAGTTGAATGGCCTTCTGGTAAACATAAAAGATCACAACAATTCTCTCCCCCCACCCTCCAATTTATGCTAATATGCCCAAGATAGGCAGTGCTGGATCAAATTGATCCTGTTCAGTCTCATTAATACACATCAAGTGAGCCCTCTTATTTGTGAATTATATATTATTATTTTAGGTTGATCTGGCATTCACTGACAGCACTGCCAGACTAAAAGATAAGTTGACAGGCAACTGTATTCTGGAATATGGGAGAGAAACACCCTGATGGCACATTTCAATCTGTATGCATACTGGAAAACATCCGTCCTATCCATTACAGTTTAGATTGTACAGTTCTATTTCTTCTCCACCCTTATCTCCAGATAAATTCAGCATCATTACTAGCAGAGAGCTACAATAGATAAGGCAACCCTTTTGCAAACATCATACACAGTATCTCCTGCATCAGCCTTCTCCAACCTGGCATCTAATATACATGTTTAGGCTGCCACTCTTACAATTTTGTCAGAGGTAAAATTGAGGCAACTATTGTAAAAGCCTAGATTTTCTTTCAAGCCATTTAGAAAATATAATGATTAAAAATATAGTTGCATAGCCATAAATAACACAATTGTTACCTAATTGCATACTAAAAATTCTTAAGATCATTAACAAAAATAGATTTCTCTGTTTTAAAGAAATCTGCTTCTGTTACCATTATTTCCAAGATCTTGTACCATGTAGTTCTTAATTTGGGCCTGGAATTTTGGTCATAAGTTAGCCAGTCATCAAATCAGCCACACATGACCTGGTTTGATTTTATGGGGTTTTTTTTTCAGTGTAGCGAGTTATAACTGTTAAGGAAACCATATGGTCATTAAAGGAAACCAACATCTACTATTGGTACTTGCTGCCAGTTTCTGCCACAAAATACATATGTATATATGTATATATTTTAATACAAAAATTCTGTGGAATAAGTAGTCCTTGACTTATGACTGCAGTTGAGCCCAGAATTAGGGTTATCTGTTATGGCAGTTTTAAGTGAGATCCCCACATGATCGCCTTGCTTAATTACCATAATCCATGCTCTCTTCATTGCTGCCATTAAACAGAGCATGGGGTGCCTTGGAGTGGAGAAGAAGGTCTAGATTAGAAGGCCTGGCACAGGCGCAGGCCCACACCGAACACCTTATTAGCCCATACTTTGCCTGTGCCAGGCCTCCTCAGGCCTCTCCTGCACTGAGGCACCCTGTTTCCCACCCTGCTGGGATTCATACCCCTCAGTCTCCTCCACCTCCTCCCATCATGATTTGGTTTATTTAACCTTTTTTGAAGATTGTCTTTGGAAAAGAGAAGTGGCCATAAGGGTAGGCAGATTGTTAAGTGCCTGAATTTTGTTCACATATCTGCGGGAGTGCTGTAGTGGCCATAACTTTGGGTACAGGTCTAAGTCCCTTCATTCAGTGCCATTGTAAATTTTCAGCAGTTGCTGAACAGATAAGTTAGGGCTACTTGTAATGCCAAAATGTGATTTATTTTTTTAATATAGTTGGGGACGATGGACTGATATCCTTCTACATGGACGTTATAAGCGTCAGTTAACTGAGCAAGATGTGGAAACTATTTGCCGAACTATCCTTGTATATTGTCTCAATCATTATAAAGGGGATGAGAATATCAAAAGTTTTATCTGGGATTTGATTACTCCAACTGCAGATGGACAAACTCGGGCCTTAGTTAATCATTCTGGTATGTTATCTGCATCTTATTTCATATCAAGTGCTGTTGAAGCCATAAAACATTGCTTTAAATCCATTGAGAAGTATTCTGTGATCCTGAACAAAGCAAGTATAGATCTGTACTTTTATGTGAAATATGTTTCAGTATTATCATTATTAAACTTACTCTCTATCACTGGGAATTACACGTTAATGTCTTCACCTGATATTTCAATGCTAAAAGTCCCTCTCCAAAATTTATCTTGGCCATTTCTATAATGAGTATGTAAAAGTCCAGAGGTATCACTGTTCTTTAAGTTAAATGTGGGAAACTAACCAGCATTATGACAGACAATTTTTTGTCGCTAAGCAATGCACTTGTAAAGAACAACATCATGTGACCATGCCACTTAGCAAAGGGAATTCTGGTACTTCCAGTTGGTGTAGTTAAGTGAATCCCAGGACATTATTAAGCACAATGTCATATAGTCACCATTTGTGACCTTCTGCCAGCTTCCCCATTGACCTTGCTTGTGGAAAGCTGGCAAATGACAATCACACAGTACTCGTCACCGAGTACCCAGATGCATATAGAATCTTTCCTGGCTATATAAGTAGATGCTAAAGTTCAAAGTTAAGACCCTTTCTATGCAAAAAAGATGCTCTCCAATTGAGTTGCTATGTCAATATTTTCCCCCAGTTAATAAATTTAATCCCTGTGATTACATATATTTTGTTGGCAAAATATGTGAAGTTTCAAATTTATTAATTGATGGACCTCTTTTAGAAGTTTCAGCCAAATGCATTTGTTGTTCAATCCTGTACATCAGCTTAGAGATATTTTGGCCACTCCTCTTATTGTACTCCTTCATCTAACTTTTGGACTGCCTTACATGAACTGTTCATTATGCCCCAATAGTTCAATTTGGTGAAGATTAAAGCTTTGATTTGGCCATTCCAAAAATGAAATTACTTCTACTTCTGCTATTCTATTATAGTTTTAGCTGTGTATTTAGCATTATTGTCCTTTATGACCTACATTCATTTAAGATTCAACTCATGAACAATTATTGACATTATCTTGTACAATGTATAGTACAAGCCATAGTCCATTGTCCTGTCAATTATAGTGAGCGATCTGAGCCTGAATTTGCAAAAGGATCCCAAACTATGCTATTTACACCATGATGCTTTATGATTAGTTTCTTTTGTTGGAATGAACCATTTTCTCTAAAATGAACTATTGGAATAAACTGCTGGATCATTTAGGGTTTTTTAAAAATATATTTGAGATGGATGCCATATACTTTTATGAGAAAAGAGGTTTCATCCATTATACCTTTACATGCATACTACTTTTATTAAATATTTTCCTAATGGTAGACTGATGAATACTGATATCAGATATGCTTGTCTGAGCAGACTTTGACTGTGGCCATAAAATGCAAAAAAAATTAATAGGGAATGGGCTCTCCAATTCATATATGATGCTCATCTCATTTACTGGAACATATGAGTTGACCTCTCCCATTAAAAGATTATCTTTGAACATCACAAACTTTTTCTAACAAAGACAGTGAATGTTGACTCAGTATATTCAGTAAAAACATAACACCGTGCAGTTAATCAAGAAGCTTATTAAAGAGAGATCCAATATGGAACTAAGGAGAAATTTCCTGACAATGAGAATAATTAATCAGGGGAACAGCTTGCCTCGCAGAGTTGTTGGTGCTCCATTGCTGGTTGTTTTCAAGAGAAAATTGGACTATTATTTATCCAGGGTTGTATAAGGTATCCTGCCTTGGGCATGAGGTTGGACTAGAAAACCTCCAAGTTCCCTTCCAGCTCTACGATTCAATTATTGTTTATTTAATCAGAGTCTCTCAGATAATTCTAAAGGGTTCACAAAGTTTCTTTTGCCACTGTATCTACTGCATAAAAATCCTCAATGTCAGAACCCTAAATGTAATCTTTTCTCTATAAAATGCCATTTTGTTTTAATTGCAAATGATTAAAATTGCTGCTTAGCTGTATATTTCCCTTGTGCATTAAATAAGCTTTTTATACCAGCATATGTTACACAGTTCTTTAGCATTTGCTTCTGTGTGGGAGAAGGTCACTGGATTGTTCTAAGTGAGCAGTTTGTTTCAGAGTTGCTGAAAGGCTATAACATTATTTTAAGTTCATTGGCAGAATAATGGGATGTAAACATTGAGCATGATCCAGCCACAGTGAAACATTATTACATCCTTTAATCTCTTATGTCATGTTAATGGAACTGAAATACTTTTAACTTTGGCACAAATTTAGCTAATGAATGAAATTCTACAGTACCTTTAAATTACATATATGTAGAATATGCTGTAATACATTTATGTTATTCTGCAACTAGCACCTTTCATAATTTGCAACACAGTTCTAGC
The DNA here is from genome assembly GCF_049901735.1 of Notechis scutatus. Taxonomy (NCBI): domain Eukaryota; kingdom Metazoa; phylum Chordata; class Lepidosauria; order Squamata; family Elapidae; genus Notechis; species Notechis scutatus. The sequence continues at coordinate 172,178,191 of NC_142011.1, forward strand.
TATGCCTGTTCAGAAACTGAGTTAAAACAGGATTAACACCCAGGTAAGTGCATAGGATTTTAAGCAGAGTGCTTAGGAGGGTGAATTGTACAATAGCATTCTGTGGTTTTCTAATTGTTTTCAAATACAGCATAGTGTCTTTAATTATGATACTGTTCATTTTGGAATGGAATAGTGTAAAGTACGACCTAGCTTTCTAGAAGTCCATACCATAATGATAAAGGGCTGTGAGAAAGTGATTTCACAGGCAGATGGCCTCCTTTGACATGGTGTCAGAGTTAACGCTGAAAAACCATGCATGTGTACATTTCTTAGGCTTGTCTGCTCCAGTGCCCCGAGGGAGAAAAGGCAAAAAAGTAAAAGCTCAGAGTTCACAACCAGTGCTTCAGAATGCTGACTGGCTAGCCAGCTGTAATCCAGATGCCTTGTTTCAGGAGGACAGCTATAAGAAACACCTCAAACATCACTGTAATAAGTAAGTTAATCCATTAATTTGACCCATTTTGACTTGAACTTGAATGTTTCATGGAACTCAAATTCTAGGACCATAATATAGGTCATGTAGATTACTATAAGGATAATCATTAAATTATGCCTCACCATTGTCACTGTTTAATAGATGCATACACATTCTTATGATGGTTAATGGTTAACATTTTTCTTAGGATACAGATTACTGTTTCGTCTTCTCAATGTGGTCAGTTTAAATTACTGTCCGTATTTAAAATGTGGTTGGTCTTAGTTCATTGAATTATTGGAATTTATTTTTTTCATGAGCCTGGTGTATGGTACTTAATCCTTACATGCTATTCAAATAAAGTGTTAAATTATATTACATGTTCTATGGCTATTATGAGGTGAGATAAGGGACAGGCTGTAACTTCAATTATATTTATTTTGAAATTATCCCTGTTAGAAATGTTGCAATTTTGAACAACATATGTGATGGAAAAAACTGTATAATTGCTGATGTTATTCAGGACTTAGCTGCCTGATGAAAACGAATCATGAGCAATAAAAGACATTTAATTCATGTTCCTCAGAATTTATGTATTAGGAAGTATATTGTTTTCTTTAAAACATAAACTGTTCATCATAAAAGTCTATTCTACAAACCATAATATTTAATTGTAGTTACATATTGGAATTCATTTACTGTGTAGTACATTATTATTATTATTGTACTGGCTATGGTTATTGCTTTTGTGCATTCTCTTGACCTCTTCTGGAAGACTGTTAAGACCTGGTTTTTTTCCTCCTGCATTGGGCCAGGGTGTTAGAGAAGCCCTATAAAAGTGTATTGATTTTGCAAGTTTATGATATGGCATTTAGGCTTTTTTGTAGTGGATTTTTTTTTTTGTTTGGTTAGAGAGGCTCGTTTTATATGGTTTCTTTTATATATTTTTCCTTATAAATGGTTTTTGATCACTCAAAATTATGTATTTAAGATGGATGGCTATTGAACCTTTCTAAATATGCTTCGTAAAAGTTGCTTTGAACAAAATGATTAATAAATTCAAAAATAAATTTACAGTTACATCTTCTGAAAAAGATAATCTGGTCAGGATGCTCTAGCCATCCCCTCTTAAAATCATCTTCCTCCCTCCCCCCTCCTTCTCCCTTCCTCCCCACCACCTCTCTCTTATATTCTTTCTTTGTAGACTTATCAATGATCAACACAACATTGACTGTGTGTGTCAGATTTTTTTAAAAAAGATACAATATCTAGAAATAAAAAAAGGAAATATAACAATGTTTTTTATATTTTACATTAGTAAATATTGCAGGGTATATTCAGTTGGATAGCATGATCCCAAGTGAACTTTTTTACTTTGAATATATAAGTTGTAAATAATTGAAAAGGTGTGCAAAAAAGAAGAAAGAAGTACAAAAAAATTGAAGGAAAATATAATTACAAAGGGTTCCATTAAATCAGGGGTCTTCAAACTTGACAGCTTTAAGACTTGTGGACTTCAACTCCCAGAATTCCTCTAGTCATGTTAGCTCAGGAATTCTGGGAGTTGAAGTCCACAAGTTTTGAACTTGCCAAGTTTGAAGACCTTTGCATTAAATTAATATTAAACTTTAAAAAATAAAACAATATCTGAATCAAAGAGTAACCTAGGCCCATTTATGTGTAGAAATGGCTTGTTTTTGGCCAAATAAAGGATGGCGAACTCCTTAAAGTTGGAGGACTTGTTCTTTCCTAAGTTACTTATTAGAATTTTGAGCCCACCAATGCTGAACTCTAATTTCTTCCATATTGGTATGTACTTGACCAACTGAAGAATTCTTGCAGTTGTGGTTGTTAAAGACCATTAAGTCTCTGGAGTATTTTGTTTTTTAAAGATAGAAATGCCAGAGTTGTCAGGGACAGTTGAAGTCTAAAAGCAGCACAGCTGTTTACCTAGCATCACATGCTCCCTCTATACAAAGAAAAATCCACCTTATTGGCTTTCAGAAAGGTGGTGAAGACCTCAATTTTTCTACAGGCAGTGTTAATGGAGTTCTGGCATGGTTGTGTAGGATCTATGGCTGTGAGACTTTTATTGGAGTCGTTGTCTTTTTTGTTCTTTTCTCTTTCTTTAAATTGTATTAAGTGTTCATCTTTGTTTGTCATCCAGAATTTGTCCGGTAGATGGACAGACAAATGGACAGACATGTACTTTTGCTTCATTTATTAATTGATAGTAAATAATATAAATTATATAAGGCAGCTATTAAATAAGTTATGTTCTTTCTTTTAGAAGATTGTTCACTAGGTGCTGTCTATGTTGCAAATTGTTTTGCATTTGTGTAGAAACAGTGTCTCAGATATTGCTTTTTATTCTGTAGGCATACTACATTAAAAAATTGGTGTCCCAAAGTCTTTTACAATATTGCAGGTGCTTTAGGGTGTCTTATTACCATGCAGAAAGAGCTGGGATAGAAGCTGCAGGGGTGTTGCCCAAACTACTAGATATACACGGCTAACCAAGTAAAAGCCAGGAATACGTTTGGGCTTTTTTCTCAGTTTGACAACATTACTCTGTGGGGATGAGGAGCTTCAGAAAACTGGGAGGTGGGGGAGAGGCAGATGTAGTACATATTGCCAGGTCACATCAGTAGTATTTCAAATAGAAAATGCTTTTTCAGTGTATTTTTAATAGTTTTCTAGCATCATTAAGAATGGAAGAGAATAGATGTTTAATTACATCAATTTGGTCTTTGAGTATGAATATAGGATTATGGATCTAAAATAAATGTTTATATTCTTTTAGAGGAATTACACAGTGAAGCTAAATATGGTATAATCTGTTGTCTTCTAAGGTAAATAGGGTAATAAGAGAAGTAAATTTGACAAAAAACTTTTTACAAAATAATTTCTTAAGAAAACACTAACATTTTCCTATTTTTTAAAGCAAAAATTTGTGTAATCTAACAAGTCTTAGCATTCCATGCTGGGGGTTTATTGTAAGGTAGTAAAACCAGATTTTATATCTCGTTTATTCCTACAACTTCTGATGTGCTTCCAAAAATGGTATTAAAGCAGCAGCTGAGGAAATTTTATGAGATAATGAAGCAGAACAGTTACTGAAAGCCATCTGCTCAGTTGTTTACAAACTTGCCTCAATACTTCAGAGGCAGTGGTAGAGTACGTGTCTAAACTTCACAAGCTGCACTAGGTAGAACTAAATGAAATGCGCCTGGGTTGGGCTGAGCTCAATCCCTCTCTGTGCAGTCTAAGCGGTTGCCAGGCAGGCCTGTTGGAAGCCAGCAGAAAGCACCACACAGAGGTGATTATGTGCCACCATCTGTCACGCTTCAAGCCTACCATACAGCATGGCTAATCAGCCTTGGCAGGATGATGGATGAACAGCAGCAGCTGCCAAAAGCCACTGTTGGCAAACAGTCCTGAAGTTAAGAACTTTTTCCCCTCTCTGTTTTCCTCTCCAGGGTCCTGCTGCGTGTCCGCATGCTGTACTATCTGAGGCAAGAAGTTATAGGGGACCAAGCTGACAAGATCTTAGAGGGTTCTGATTCAAGGTTAGTGCAAATTCAAGTTTATTTGTGCTTCATGAGCACGGTTCACGTGAATATTTATTTATGATCACAAAAAAAGTTAAAGATTAAACATATCCGTTTATTCTGCATATTTTAGTTGTTCATTAAGGATGAAGAATTGTTAATCTCATGAAATAAACTACTTCAACAGAATATCAGTGAACAATTTTAATTTATAAATTTCATGTAAAGGTTTAAAGTGGAAGAAAGTATACCATTTGGGGAGTTTTTTGCATATTTCATTTTTTGTTTAGTTACAATTATACAGATTTGTTCTTTTGATACTTATGCCAGCATCTAACAATATTTGGAAATGATAACTCTTTTTTAGTGAGATTGATATTTGGATTCCTGAACCATTTCATGCAGAAGTTCCTATGGATTGGTGGGATAAAGAGGCAGATAAATCTCTTTTAATTGGAGTGTTCAAACACGGTGAGTGATGTCATACTTTGAACAGAACTTCTTGGTAAAGCTTTCTGTTACACCAATATTCAGTCATAATATTAACAAGTATAGTTCCAAAGAACTGTTGGCTTCTGTTCCCTTTTTTCCTTCTGCATTAAAAAAATGTATTCGAGTTGTAAATATCAGATGCTGTTTTTAAATGTTTGCAGAATATTTCAGAAGAAAACATTAATTTCTTGGCTGTAAATAACACAAAACCATATTTGTTTAAATAATAGCCAAATAGTTTTACAGTTCTCCATAAACTCTGCTTCCAACATTGTTCACTTACTAATTCTGCCAGTTAGTGTCAAAGTGGATGGTGGGCTTAACCTCTGCTATTAATCTGTACAAGTGCCTCCTGGGCTTTGTTCCAAGCAATATTTCACAAATGTCAGTGCTGAAAACTACGTGCTCCCTTGAGTGGGATGCAGCCTTGTTAACTTTGAAAGACTAGGGAAGTAGAGTTGGCATGATATATACAGTAGGCAAATCCTGATTATAATCCCAAGTCTCTGGAGCTTGGTGCAGCATTCTCAATAGCCCAGATTGTCTAAAGGAGATAATGAAGGCTTATAAAATCTTTCATGATTAGAATTTGGCTTGACACTGTACAGCAGTTAAGGAGAGTGTATTGTGGAATAAATCCTAATTGAATTGTACTGCTCTGCCTATATACAAGAGTTCTATTGTGGGCTCAACTGAAGCAAGTCTAGCCTAAAAACCACATTGATGCCACGCATTGTTGGGATCTGCCATTTTCCATCTAGTCAGTGTGGTCAGTAAGAAAAAACAGCAGTCTGAAAACTATGATGGGATCAGTATCATATTACAGACAGGCATCATCCTACATATTTCCTATGCATGTATCTCCAGCATAATTCCCTGGTTTCATTGTGATCAGAACAACCAAAAGAAGGTAGTTTGGTTGCATGTAGTGGAAGAAGGGCAACTCACAAGCACTTTTCTCTAGGTGTTCAGTATAAATATTTATCACCTTTCTCTTCTACAACCTATTCACACATTTTTCGGGATCTTCATTATCACTGCTTGAAGGGATTTTTAAAATAAGGTTTTCTTAGTTTATGATCAGTATAAAAGTATAATCTGTAAGGATTCTTATTGATAGATATTGGTCTTTTTATGCTTATCTGAATGCAGGCTATGAGAAGTACAATTCTATGAGAGCAGACTCTACTTTATGTTTTTTGGAACGGGTTGGCATGCCTGATGCCAAGGCCATTGCTGCTGAGCAGAGAGGGACAGATCTATTAACAGATGGTGGCGATGGGTAAGCAGGACATTATAAAAAAATTAATAAACTTGTACTGTATTGTGTATGCTGGCCTGACTTCACCTACTGCATCACATTTATGGATTCTCATACATAGGAATGTTTCAAAATGTTTATGTTGAGGAAAATAAGAAAATAATCATTTTTATTGTAACAATAGGTATTGTTGAAGAGGATTTCCTTTTGCTTCAGCATTCTTTGGTTTTTTTTTATTGTCTGTCATATGCTGCATAGTAAGCATTGAAAAATGTTTTGTTAATAGCTCTGATATTTTCTGGATTTTTTTTTCATTTAGAGGTGATTTTGATAGAGAAGATGAAGACCCGGAATATAAACCAACCAGAATTCCATTCAAGGATGAAATTGATGTAAGATGTAATAATTTATAATATACACACTTTATAACTAGGTTATTTTGAAATAGTGTGTTTTCCATGATTGTGTGTGCTGTGTATGTGTTGGAATTTAATTCTTGTGCTTCATTGAAACACTATTATTGATTTCTTTTTTTATCAAAGGAATTTGCAAACTCCCCTTCTGACAAGGAAGAATCTTTAGAACTCCATGCAGGTAAGATTTTTGAAAACCTCGGTGATGAATGGAAGAAAAAAGAGGATAATGATAAAAATGCAATCCAATGCATATTAAAGTTTGTTTCTGGTTGTGCTATAGAATATGTGAAATTTCCAAGTGTATACAAAATCACACAAAGATGATAGAATGTGAACATTACTCTTTGGGTTATCTACCATTGGAATACAGTTAAAAAAAATTGTTCATGGTAGTAATTCAAAGGTTTTTCTTTAACTCTAAGGGATTTATTATCAAAAGTGTTTTTGTTACCTATTTTTATGATGATATTTTGTGAGCTAGTATTTGTCTTTAGTTATTAATACTTCTTATCTTCCTTGATAATATTCTCCAGGCAAGCACAGTGAAAATAGTGCTGACTTTGGTCAACTCTACTGGCCAAGCACTTCAACCCTGACTACTCGCTTGCGCCGTCTTATTACTGCCTATCAACGTAGTTATAAAAGGCAACAAATGAGACAAGAAGCACTAATGAAGACTGACCGGCGTCGACGGCGACCTCGTGATGAAGTGAGAGCACTGGAAGCAGAAAGAGAAGCTATAATAACAGAAAAACGTCAAAAGTAAGTTTCTACAGGCTTCCTCATAGAAATGAGTATTGTCTTGCGACATAAATTACTGTCTTTAGAATGCAAGCGGATATTCCGTTGGACTTTTGGAAGTATCCTGAAATACTAATCTCTTTGTTTTTAGGTGGACAAGAAGAGAGGAAGCAGATTTTTATCGTGTTGTATCTACTTTTGGAGTTATTTTTGACCCTATAAAGCAACAGTTTGATTGGAACCAGTTCAGAGCTTTTGCCAGACTTGATAAGAAATCTGATGAAAGCTTGGAGAAGTACTTCAGTTGTTTTGTAGCTATGTGCAGGCGAGTGTGTCGAATGCCAGCCAAACCAGATGAAGGCAAGCCCACTGTTTTCCATAATACTAAAAGATATTATAGATAGTTTAAGATATTTAAGAATTCATGTTTATTTTCCCTTTTACCCTTTCCTTTTTTCCAATAATTGTGAACACACGTGCTATAAGTTTGCAACTGTAGCATTCTAATTAAATAAAATTAGAAAAAAAGATCTCATATTAAAGCAAATGGGAGTAAAAAGTTAACTTCAGGCTTCAGGTATTGAAGGTTGAGCTTATTATAGGCACCCTTGCTCCTACTAGACTTTTAACATTCAAAGGAGTAGATGCATTCCTCTGTAGAACAGTTGGGATCAATAATAGTCTCTTTAGGAGCTCTACTCCCTTCTCTGAACTATACAAAGACTAGGGATTATCTATTTATTTCCTATTTTTGTTAGATTTATATCCTGACTTTCCTCTAGGAGCTTGAGGCAGAAACAATATCATTCCTCTTCCAGGTTTTTCCCCACAATATTTCTGTGAGATTGTTTAGGCTGAAAGAATGATACAAAGCCACCCACTGCTAAGAATGGACTTGAATCTCTCCAGTGCTAGTTCAATTATGCTACAGTATATTTCAGTAAAGGATATAAAAATGAAAATACACAGCAACTTATTCTAACACTTTAGCAACTGAGCTGGGGCCCTTAAGATCCCAAGCCAAGTTTGAAACACTTAAGAGCAATTGAGATTCTCTGCATTTGCAGAGGCTAACTATAAGTACATTTGCTTCAGTTTGGGGCAGGGTTGTTGATCAGGTTTATTTCAATTTGGGATTTATTTGAAACCCAATGATAATTTATATTACATAACTTAAAAAAACTCTCTTCTTAAAATCAAATAGCACAGAATATTGCTTGATATGTAGTAATTTTAAAACTTTCCTAATTTCTATGTACTCCTTTTTTTTTCTTTATAGAACCTCCTGATCTTTCTACTGTGATTGAGCCTATCACTGAAGAACGTGCTTCTAGAACTTTGTATCGTATAGAACTCTTGAGGAAAGTCCGAGAGCAGGTTCTCCATCACCCACTATTGTCAGAGAGGCTAAAATTGTGTCAGCCAAGTTTGGATTTACCAGAATGGTGGGAGTGTGGCAAACATGATAAAGATTTATTGATTGGAGCTGCTAAACATGGAGTCAGCAGGACAGATTATCACATTCTAAATGATCCTGAACTTTCTTTTCTTGATTCTCATAAAAATTTTGCTCAAAATAGAGGTGGTGGTAATCTAACTACCATATCTCTATTAAATCCATTGGGTGTTTGCTGTGGTCAGTCAATGTCTATTATCCCAACCTCACTAGTACAAGATGAAAAACCTACAGAACAAGCTGAGGTTAAACTGGAAGGAGCTGAAAAAGTACCAGCCAAAGAAATGTCTGGCAATAAGGAAGAGGAGGAGGAGGTAGCAGATGTTGCAGTAAAAAGTGATGAGGAGGCTGAGGTTGAGGCTGCTGCTGTTAAATATGAAATAAAAGATACAGAACTGAGTACAGAAGTTGATCCTAAATCAATTTCTGAAAAAGGTTCGGAAGATGATGAAGAAGAAAAGCTTGATGATGATGACAAGTCAGAAGAATCTTCACAACCTGAAGGTAATTGTAGATGCAATATGAATTAAGAATTATATTGACTATACTTGGCAGTTCTTTCAGTGGACTTAAGATTCTCAAGTTTGATCTTACTCAAACTTTTTAAAGTGCAGTAGTAGGAATGCAAGAATTTAGTATTTTTCATTTCAATTAACCTTTCCATATTTATTTTTCTACCAAGGAATTTCTATATCTGTCTACAGATCCTTATGTGTTGTATAAGAGTATGTACCATGTTCTTAAGGCACTTGCCAAGACTGTTTGACCTCATTATTGTTTTCTGAAAACCGAGCATAGGCTTAATAATCAACATTGCTGTTCTGTTGTAAAGAAAGATCAGTAGTAATGGACAGGAGAGCTTGAGAACATAGTTTGATAGCTACTATTTTATTTGGTTCTAACAAATAAAGGGTACCATGTTAAATGTTTTAGAAATAACACGGTCATCTGTCTTATTTACTTTGAATTGTAATAAAATAGAATATAAAAGAACAAAATGATATAATCCAAGTAAGTCAGAAAGCATCCTAGAAAATGTTTGTAATTTTACTAAATAAAATACCATAAATTTATACATTCCACTAAAAATTCATAATCTTTCTAAGATAATTTCTTGGAGTTTTTTCTTCTAACTTCACCTCAGAAATAAATACATTTGTCCATTATGATGTACAGAGAATTCCCAGTACTTAGTTCAATCAAACCTTCAATGAGCGTATACAATTTATTATACTATAAATACCTGTCCTATTTGGGGGAGCTAATTTTTGGTGATTGTTATTTCTTGACAGGAATGATTTCTCGGGGTAAGAATTTTGATGAAGAAAGCAATGCATCCTTGAGCACTGCAAGGGATGAAACACGTGATGGATTTTATATGGAAGATGGAGACCCATCAGTAGCCCAGCTGCTTCATGAAAGAACATTTGCTTTTTCTTTTTGGCCTAAGGTTTGTTCAGTATATAACATGATTCTTATCATTTAATTTCTGAAAAGTTATCAGCTCTGAATTACTTAGTAGTGTATATCATAATTCAATTCTGTAAAGCTATAGAGCAGATTCTCTTCAGGAGGGATGAGTAAGACTCAAGAAGAATATGGAGTATTTACAAGTTTGGCTCTCAGCAGCTAAACATATCTGATTTTCTCAATTGAAGAGGATTCAATAGAGGTATTCTAGCTTTTCTGCATAATAAAACAGGAAAATAAAGTAAAATTTCAGACTGAGACTTCCTTTTCCATTCCCTACCACTTAAGGGATATTTTCTAGGCCTGCTGTTTAGAAACCAACAACTTAAAATAAATATTATGGTATTTCCAAAATGTTGTAATGTAGATGGATTATATTTTTTTGTATTTTGTAATCTTAAAGAAAGATTAATAGACTATTTCATAGCTTTCATTTTTTTAAAAAATTCAGAATAAAGTTCTCGTAGTAAAATTGTATTAGGTTCATTATACATCTCAGTTTCTGATTTCACTGGGTGCTAGAGAAAAATAAAGTAGTAAAAGTCTTAAGCTTCCTAATCACCATAACGGGGCCATCTGGATTAGGGGAAAATAACTTTGCTATAATAGGCTTATTCCTGGGGAAAACAAGCAGCTGGCTACAGCTGCTGAAATCTGCTGGCAGCTTTTATTCTATTTTGTAGTTTAGTGAATATTAATCCTATCTGGTTATCAATCGATAATTTCCAAATATTGATAATTACTTTGGACATGTATTTGTGATTCAGGATATTGTTAACTGTGTTTCCACAGAAAGTGGCTTAAAATTAATATATTGCTAGTTTACAATAACCTTCAAAAAATAACATAAATCAATTAATATAGTATGGTACAAATGTACAAATAATATTAGCAGAAAATATAATATATTCATGTCAATAACCGCACATAAAAACATAAACTTTACAGCATTCAGGTTTTAAAAGCAAATATTATTGGCCAAGTAATTTCACTTTCTTAACAATAAAAACCAGAAGGGCATTATATAAAGCATAACCTTAAAAGTTCCAAAAATATGCAATTAAGTTTCAAAGTATTTTCTATGCAGCAGTGCATGTTTTGTATTTCCCTTTATTTTGAGCATACTGTAATTAAATTGTTTCAGTATTTATGCTTGAGTGGAACTTGAAGTGATAATGGGTGTGGAATGAGAACTGACATTTATGGGATGTTCCTAGATTGGTACCCTTTTCACAAAGTTGAACTTTATTAATAATGACACTAATAAAGAACCACTTCCTAGGACAGAATTACAGATATTGTTGTCTCTGACCTACCTAAGACAAAGTTGTTGAGAGTAAAGTTTATATTATTCATTGTGTAATAGTTGCGCTATTACTTGTCAATTTGGCTTGAGTTTTAAAATGTCTTAGCAGCAAATGCTCAGGAAAAAATACTGCACATCCAACAGTTTATTTTGATTATCAACAGCAAGTAATATTTGTTCTTCCTTTATGTGCATTCAGTTTAATTTCAGGGTGATACTTTTCAGATGCAGAATTTCAATTATAATTACTTTGGATCTAAAATTAGTAAATCTGTTAAACGATACAATAATGCAGATTTTGTATTTACCTTTTGCAGGATCGAGTAATGATCAACCGATTAGACAGCATCTGTGAAGCAGTACTGAAGGGAAAATGGCCAGTTAATAGACGCCAGATGTTTGATTTCCAAGGGCTTATACCGGGGTATACGCCAGCAGCTGTGGAAAGTCCTTTACAGAAAAGAAGCTTTGCTGAACTCTCCATGGTTGGTCAGGCCAGCATCAGTGGCAGTGAAGATGTCTCTGTTTCTCCTCAGTTATCTAAGGCATGTTTTGTTTAACAAAAGGAAAAGGGCCAAAATAGCAGCAAAAAACACATGTGGCAATAAATTCCACTTTTGCCAGAAAAAAATAAACAAAAATAAATAACATTTAGATTGAAAGTAGTTTTTATGACACATTTTCATTAGACGAAAACCATAATTAACTTATCTAATGTTGATCAGGCCAAAAAATATTATTGTTCGGGGCAGTGACATCATATTATACTTTTTCCATTTTTCAAAAATGCAGTAAAAATTAATATCTGTTAAGAAAGCAATGGTAAAGTCATTGCTCATAATGATATATGTTAATTTTTCATTAGGAAGATGTACTCAATTTATCAATTCCACGTCAGCGGAGGAGGCGAAGGAGGAAGATTGAAATTGAGGCTGAAAGGGCAGCCAAGAGGAGAAATTTAATGGAAATGGTTGCCCAATTGCGAGAATCACAGATTGTTTCTGAAAATGGGCAAGAAAAAATTGTAGACTTATCAAAAGCCTCACGGGAGGCAACAAGTTCTACCTCAACTTTTTCAGCTGTTCCTTCAAAGTTTCTGTTATCTACTGTTTCGACACCAGTATCTGATGCCTTTAAAAGTCAAATGGAGCTGCTACAAGCAGGCCTTTCTCGCACACCCACAAGACATCTGCTAAATGGTTCCTTAATTGATGTCGAGCCACCCATGAAAAGGAGAAGAGGAAGAAGGAAAAACGTAGAAGGTCTTGATCTTTTATTTATAAGCAGCAAGCAAGCATCTCTGACAGCAGTAAGAAGATATTTCCATTACATTATTTTCAAAAAAAGAAAATACAGCATAATTATGATAAACATAGGACCCAACCTATGGACCACATGCAACTCCCTAGCTGTTCCCATAATATTTTAGAATATTTAAGATGAAATATTTAACTTGCTCCTGGAGCATTTGAGAGCTGATTTTTCGTATTTGAAGAAGTTTAAAGATACATGTCTCTTCTTAATTCCCATCAAAATGCAAAAAAAAAAAAAGGGGGGGGGGGACATTCTGGCAGTAGCTACTCTAAAAATATCACCAGTCATTTTTCCTGAATCCCTTGAAAACCCTTGTTTGTTTTATTTTTTTTATCGGCACCCACTAGGAAATTGCCCATTCCTAATATTGGGCAGTAGGGGTGAGGTATAATGAATGTAGGATATAAATCTGGGAAATCTTATAGAAATCTTGTGGTATCTTAAATATTAATCAGTTGATTATAACAGGCTTTTATGGATCTGCTTCATCATTATAGTCTGTTTCATCAGATGAGTCACAGAAGATTTACTTGCAAAAGTCTAACGTGGCTGCCCTTCTGGAATATTTCGCTTAAAACAGTGCTTATTGATCACATAGGGTTTTTTATAATATAAATTGAAAGTTGTTTACAGCCAGATGTTTGCAGCCAGCTGCCCATCTGTCCATTTAAAATAGAAGACCATGAAACTGTGTACAGAACATTTTGATAACTTAGTATTACAATACTAGTTATACCCTTCATGATGTAAAAATTCCAGATAAGCCCCCAGACCAAATAAAAATTGTCTATCCTTACTGTATAAAACCATATGGGTCTACTTTAAACCACAAAGATACCAGAATGGCTGCCTGTATATATTTTTGGTCATTCGTGGCATCGCAACATGTTTTTAACTTGCCTTTCCTCACCTTGTCCATAGAACTGTACCAGTGGTGGTATGCTACCGGTTCAGGCAAACCGGTAATAAATTAAAAAAAAAACTCCGTCAATCAGCTGAGAGGAGAAAGAGAAGAGAAAAGCGCAGGATCGGCCTTCCCACCCACCCTGCACTTCTTTATCCTCTCAGCCGATTGGCGCGCTGCAAGCCTCAACTGGTGTGTGGAAATCTGTTAGGTGCGTGCGTGTTAGGTGCACGCACGCAATCACTGAACCAGTAGCGAAACAAGTAGGATTCCACTGCTGAACTGTACAGTATGTATAAGCAACGGTGAGATAGCTATGTATATACATACAGTACTTAACAAGATTTAATGTCAGTTGTTTGACATTGTTTAAAAGGCTAACGGTACTCTTCATTTAAATTAGGTGTTTTATGCACCACTCCTGTTTGAATTAGCATTATGTTGAAAGTTAATGGAATTTTGAACTTTCTGCAGGAAGATGCAGAAGTGACCAAAGTGTTTGATGAAGAAATGGAACCTCCTCCAGCAAGAAACATTCCATCTCCTGGGCAACTGGATCCTGATACTCATATTCCTGTCATTAATATGGAAGATGGGACCAGACTAGTGGGAGAAGATGCACCTAAAAACAAGGATATAGTTGAATGGCTGAAATTGCATCCCATGTATACTGTTGATATGCCAAGTTATGTACCAGTAAGTGAATACTCTCGTTCTATTTTATTATTTTACCAGTTTATTTATATGTGACAAAGTTCCTAGGATATTTTTTAAAAAAACACTTTACAATAAGTAAAGTAAGCAAAGCAGTTGTAAATATTGAAAGTGTCAAATTACGTTTGTGGTCTCTGGCCTGTTTGAAAAATTTAAACTTGGATGCTTGTTTTGGAATTCTGTTTATATTATGCATTTGTCAAGTCTTAAGTTTTAAAATATTAGTGTTAAACATGTAAAGTCTCGATGCTGTTGTTAATGTTTATTTCAATGATAAAATATATTGTACATATACTTTTTATAAATTAAGCATTGATGTCTAGGAAATCATTGTCCTTTTTCTTTTCTTTAGAAGAGTGCAGATGTGCTGTTTTCCCCATTTCAGAAACCGAAGCAAAAACGGCACAGATGTCGAAACCCTAATAAATTGGATATTAACACCTTAACTGGAGAAGAGAGAGTTCCTGTTGTAAATAAACGGAATGGGAAGAAGGTAATCCACTGACTAATTTCTTCTATAATTATCTATTGTTTCATTTAATTTTCAGGTAAAACGGCATCCCTCAGTCATTTCAAACATTCTGTATCATTTTATTTGAAGTATTGGTATTGAATCAAAGATCTCCTTCATTGGTGATTTTCTGGAGGAAGCCAGATAGTGTCTAGTTTGAGTTCTTATTTCTCTTAGTTTTTCACATCATGGGCTAGAAGAAATCTTGATTTTATTATCATTTTGGATTTTAAGTTGCAATAGTTTTAAGCTATTTGACATTTTTTGTACTTTAGTAATAATTATTAATAAGTGTCATCTTCAGATTATCAGTGACAATATGTATAAATAAAAGTTTACTTTTGTTAAACTGCATACATTATGATATAGAGATCTGTTCTTTAATTAAAATTTAATATACATTATTAGATGGGTGGTGCTATGGCTCCACCAATGAAAGACTTGCCAAGATGGCTGGAAGAAAATCCAGAATTTGCTGTTGCTCCAGATTGGACTGACATTGTTAAGCAGTCTGTAAGTAATTTTTTTTTTTTAAATTACACCGTCAGCTTTATTTATTTATTCAATCTAATTCAATTTTGGTGCTATCAAACTCCAGAATTACTTCAGGACTCTCACAATATTAAAAAAAAAAAGACCTTGGATAACCATTTGTCTGAAGTGGTGTAGGGTTTCCTGCCCGGCAGGGGGTTGGACTTGAAAACCTCCAAGGTCCCTTCCAACACTGTTACTCTATTCTGTTCTAAAATATTGTAGCACAGTTTACATGAGGGAACCCAATCTGTCAACTTTTAATCAGCTGCAAAAATTGCAGGAGACAGGCAGTTCCTCAGATAAGTGGGCTCCATGCCTTTTAAGTGAGAAATGCACCCAGAAGTATATTGGTAAACAGTACAGCTTGTTAAACTGGTCAGCATACCACTGCTCAGATTGCTGCACTGTGGACCAGTTGCAGCTTTTAAGCGCATTGGTGACAAGGATATGTGAGACAGTGGAGAACTACGCAATCAAGAAAGCATCTGTGCTTTATGTAACTTCACCATCTTTTTTTTCCTATGACTTATTCATTGGTAAGCCTATTCACAGGTGAAAAACTCAGCACCATATTTGGATCCCATGTAGTTCCCTCAGTGACGCTGTTGATATTTAGCAATGTCTTAGTTTAGAGTTAAAGAAAATCAGAAGACGTATATAATGCTTCTACAATGCTTCACACATCTATTTTGCCTCTTCATATCCCCAATTAAAAAGAATCAGTTAGAAAATTTCAGTCATGCTTTTTGGTCATTGCATCTTGTTTTTCTTACAGTTGTATTTCTTGGATTTAATATGATGTTAAAAACCTGGTTTTTTTTTATTAGGGATAACTTTTATAAACTCATAGATGAATAACTGGACCCCTTCATTATATACAATTGTGAATCATATAAGCAGCATGATGTAAAGTGCTCAATATACGTGAATCATTATAAATGAAAGCATAATTGTATGCTTGTGCTTTTTTTGCCATCATCTAGGGTTTTGTTCCAGAATCCATGTTTGACCGTCTTCTCACAGGTCCCGTGGTGCGGGAAGAGGGTGCAAGCAGAAGAGGGAGAAGGCCAAAAAGTGAAATTGCCAAAGCAGCTGCAGCAGCTGCTGCTGTAGCTTCAACATCGGGAATTAACCCACTGATAATGAACAGTCTGTTCGCTGGAATGGATCTCGCAAGCCTTCAGAATTTACAAAACCTACAATCTCTCCAACTTGCAGGTCTCATGGGCTTCCCTCCAGGACTGGCGACAGCTGCAGCTGCTGCTGGAGGTGATTCTAAAAATCCAGCTACTATGCTGCCTCTGATGTTGCCAGGTATGGCAGGGTTGCCCAGTATGTTTGGACTAGGTGGATTGTTGAATAACCCAATAACAGCTGCTTCTGGAAACACCACTATGGCTTCCAGTCAAGGAGAAAGTGAAGATGGCACTTCAAAAGTAGAAGAAAAGAAGAATGAGAATGAAGAGGAGAACAAAGACTCTGAGAAAAGCACAGACATTGTTTCAGCTACTGACTCTGCAAATGGATCTGTTGGTGCAACTGCTGCTGTGGCCTCTGCTACCACCACAAGCAACACTGGATTGCCGGCCAACCCTCTAACCTTCAATCCTTTCCTTCTGTCAACAATGGCCCCTGGTCTGTTTTACCCTTCTATGTTTCTACCTCCGGGATTGGGAGGATTGACACTACCTGGTTTCCCAGCATTAGCGGGACTTCAGAATGCAGTGGGCTCCAGTGAAGTGAAGGTTACGGATAAAACTGAAGAAGCTGCCTTTAAAGATGAAGAAAATCTAGAGGGCAGTGATGCAGAGGAGAGCCTTGATAAAACTGCAGATTCCTCTGCTTTAGAAGATGAAATAGCACAGGGTGAAGAATTAGACTCACTTGATGGGGGGGATGAAATAGAAAACAATGAAAATGATGAATAAGCAGTACAAGTTACTGTCCAAGTGTTTTAAACTTTTGACAAGTGGTAGTCCTACTGTTTACACTCACAGTTAATGTCCATACTTAGTTTTATAAGCTGTTCTGTAAAATAGTGTAGCAAACAAAAAGTCATGTTATACAGATGAGTCAAAAGGTATCTTGGTCATTAAGTATTGTGCAGTGCATTATTTATTATCCCTAGAAGAGATGAAATGGAGAGGTGACCTTATCTTTTTAAGGAAATTGATATAATGCTCTGCTTTTTTTCCTTTTGGTACCATTGGTATTATAAAGCAGCAACTTGTAATAGAGTGGCACTAAAAAGAAGGAAGTGCTGCTGAAAGGAAGTATGAAGTTATATATTTAATTATTAATTTTTAATTTTTTTGCTGTGAAGGTCAAGATAAATTTTAACATGCATATCATTCTTACATATCATTTTGACTGTATGGAAGTTCATTCGTGCACAAATGTGCACATGCACACCCACACATATATACACACATTCTCTGACAATCTCCATGATAGTGTGAATGTCTCTCTGTCTTGAGACACAGCAATAATAAGGCAGCTGTTGAATGTGAAGAGTACCTTTTGAAAATTACCCATTGAAAAGGTTCTTGCAGGATAAAACTACAGTTAAATCGTCTCGTGATTTTGTAATGCACTGGTAAAACAATTTTTTTAAAAAATCAGGTACCTTTTTAAATTAAAGGACTTTGTTACTTTAGCCACAAAGCTAAACAGATTACCTCAACTCTAAAGTAGCCTTGAAGTTTACAGACATGACTTTGTAAATGTATTTGTTTTTTCTTTTTTTTTTGTGATGTCTTTTTATTCCCCCCCACCTTGGAATTGCTATCATGTAAGATAAGATGTAAATTGCTGCCAACTGTAGTAATGATGCTTTTAATAAAAGTGACTCATGATATGTAAGGTGTAATTCCTAGAACATAGTGATCACAACTGATTCATGCTCAACAGAAACAAATATATCACTGCAGTCTTCCCCCTGTATCTTTCTTTACCAGCTTTTCTATCTCCAAATATTCTAAATTAGTAGTCTGGGAAAAGACAAGGAAAAAAAAGCCTGAATTATACTCATATTGTTCAACCCTTCCTGAAGCTTCACAAAGACCTGCATTACGCCCTCAACATATTTTCAAATGTGTTCTGTGTGTGATAATGTGGTACATTAAAGAACAAAAGAGTAAAAGAAAAATGAGGCTTTGATAGGCATGATATCTAGGTCATTTATCCTTGGTTAATGGTTAGAAAAACACAATACTGTAGTTTGAGGAAGGAACATAAAGGCACTGTGGTGGGTTGAAGATTAATGTCTGTGATGCCAGAAAGCCCTGTCAAACATCCTACAGGAAACTAAAACTGACCCACTTTATAGAACACCTAAGCTGCTTCTGAAATGCTGCTGGTTTGCACCTTTTTATGACCTTGTATAATGTAGCTTTTGAGAGTTATGCTTTCACAGTGCTGTCACCAAAATGAGCATATAGCAACCCTGCCATGAAGTTAAAGAGGTAGGCATTTCACTTTGGAAAGAAGAAAGAATTCACCAGGATGCTCAGTTCCATTTAGATTAGTCCTTTAGACTACTTGAGAATACTGTATAACAACTATAAGGAGAACAAAAAATAATCATTTAAGCTACCTCCGTATATTTCTCTAGTTCTAATAGTTGCTAATAAAGATTAATGAGACTTTTTAAAAAACCCAGTTCGTTAGAATTGAGTGTAGAGAATGAAAGTGTTGCCATAAACAATGAAAACAAAATACCAGTAATGAACAGCTAGTAACTAAATACTGTAAGACTGAAAGATATGCATTGCTTGAATTAGTCCAGATCAAAATGTCATGTTACGTCCATTTTAATAGATCAGAGTAGCTAATAGAGGTGTCTGTTATAAAAATCTAGAAACCAACAGAGGGGACATCAATCTGATTGGGAATGGCATAACTTGTATCTGTATTTATATCTGCCTGCTAAATTTTCACTAATGGCTCGTTTTGAACAAACTGGAGTTTATGGTAAAAGTAACACTATAAAATATTGTCTTTGCATAATTTAAAGCGTTCTGTTTTATACTGGCAGAAAGTAATTTAATGAAGGTTAATGATATCCCTGGGGAAAGTAGTTTTAATTGTCAAGAGCAAAGGCAATTAAAAAACAAGGGCACATGCACTATCTGTCTACAGAATATTTTATTTCTGGCTACTGTGTCCATTTCTGAACTGTACAACTTGTCTTACAATGCCCTAAGTTGTCAGTACAAAATAGGTCTCTGCCTATTTTATTAATAAATAGTATTTAAAAACAAAACCAAACATCTGTGAGAAGACTTTTTTCATGTGACAAGTGCAAAGAGGCCATCCTTTCTCTTGGAAAAATCAAGTGAAACTATAGGCCCATGTTTAATGAAAAGAAACTTGTGGTTCCATTACAAAAAGATTTCATACAGAAAATTTATGTTATATATTTATTTTTGAACATATGCATAATTTTCCATTTTTCCTTCTTGGATATGTGCATAGAGGAAGAAGTCTGGACATCAGTTTCCTTACAGTGCTGTCTGCTCGTATGCAGGATCATAGATCACTTGCATAGACCAATTACCAAATAAATCAGGGGTGTCAAACTCGCGGTATCACATGATGTATCACGGCTTTTTTCCCCTTCGCTAAATTGGGTGTGGGCGTGGCTAGTGGCTAATGCATCTGGCCCACGGGCCACGAGTTTGACAGCCCTGAGATAGATAAATAGAAGGCAGACACCAAAAGTGCCTTACATACATATACATATATTTGTATGGCAGGAGAGAGAAGCAATACTATAGTGCTCCACAGAACATCCTTTTACACACCCCAACCTCTAAAAGTTATATCAATAATTGATAACATTACCTTATTTGTTCAAAATCTAAGCAAAGAACATGGGAAAGCAAAGCAAAGAAAGACTGGAATGATGTAGACAGTAAGTAGCATTCTAGCCTGTGGGTGTCCAATGGCTCAGTTCACCTATCAGCTGTTGATGAATAATAAAAACTGGCCATGTGGATGAGTGGATCCTTAGCAGAAGTATAGGAATTTTGAGATTAGAGGGGAGAATGAGATACAATAGTTGTTTTTCTAGCATTGCTTTATCTCAAGTTTATTTAGCAATTGAAGCAATATCTTGTGGTAGAAAGGTTTAATTATGAAAAAGGCTGTTTCAGAATTGCTGATTCTGAAGTTTGATATGCAATTTTGGCATGGAACGACCAGAAATCAAAAAGAAATCCATCCCTATAGAATAATTAAACTTAACAATATATTCCAATATTTGCTTAATAAAATTGTAGTGTCCAATTTGCCAATTCACTCTAAATAATTTCCAGATTGGTATCTTTTTTTTTAAATAAAGGAACTATGCAACCAAAATGAATTAGCTATCAATATGGAGATACAAATCTGTATAATTGGCATAGATTATTACAGCACTTGCAATTTAATTACAAATTTAGTTTCAGTGGTATCAGTGTACTACTCATATACTACAAAGCTTATGTATAAGAATTTGGGCAGAAGTATTTTTTTAAAATAAAGCAAGTATTTTGCTATACATACAGTATATATGATAGTGCTGTCTGTGTAGCTGTCACCTGTCAGTGATTCATGCTTTACAAAATCATATTTTGGTATTGAGTATTGGGATGGGAATGTGCATGTGTGAAAATACTCATCTTTTATCTTAGTACTGCCTATTGTGTATATTATATATACCAAGGAAGAAAATACCAAATTATTTGTACTAAATCTTTTCTGAGACCTTTTTTCCCCTAAAAAATAACCACAAGAGGGGAAGGGTAGAGTTTGAATAGGAACAGTTCTCAGAGATAAATTGTTTAACCAATTGCCTTGGACTATTTTTTTCTCATGAAAATCACCCTACTAATCAATTAACAGATTACAGAATGTGTTCACAAATGAAATGTATCACTATGAAGACTTCTTTCTGTACAAGATTAACATAATTTGGAAATACTGGTAGTGGCTTCTGTTTTTATTCAGACAGATTATTTTAGAAAATGCAAAGAATTACTGAAGTTTAGCTATGACTGCATGTAATTATTAAAATGGTTTAACTGAATCAGGAACAAGATTACTTTGCCTCTCTCAATCATTGAAGCCCAAATAAATGCATGGTGGTTTTAGTAGCATGTCCCACTGGCTGCATTCACAAAATACACTTAACCTGTTACTGATTAGCTTCATTTTTGGATTTGTTGAATACATTGAACCATGAATTAACTAAATGAGTTCGTATACACATAATTCTAAGCCACAAAAAAACCCTAAGCCATCCTAGCATTAGTGAAGGTTGTTGAGTTATTCAAATGCATCTACTCTGTCTTCCTTGTGTAAACTTGCCCAATTAAATTAAATATTTTTCATCTTAATTTAGTTTCACAACTATAAAGGCACCCAGAATTTTGCTATCACCCAAGTAATATAATGGATTTTTCATTTTCTTGACTCTTTGCAAAGTTGGAGATTTATAGAACTCCCTGGCTCTTATTCTCCTAAACCTACTTTTTAGGTCTTTTTTGTTTTCTGCATTTTTTAAATTTTATTTTAAAGGGGTGGTTGTGGGGATTGGACTACAGAAGAAAACTTGCAAAACTTACCTGGTGCTCCAGAGTGGCTTTACTATTACTAAACAGTTAATGCATAACAAGGGTCACAATGTGAAAAAGAAAATTAAGAATCCCTGCTCCAAAACGAATCTTTTTCTGATGCTGGAAACAAAAAGCACACTCAGCTTTATTGAAGTAGTGATGTGTTTGTGTTACTGGCCGCTTGAGCTGAACACCAATTTACAGTGTGACCTTCAATGAACCAGCATTTTTCTTAAAGGCTGCCTGGAGAGCCATGACAGATTACATCAGCCTAATTCGTTTCCAGATACGTTCAGCTCTTTTAGACAAAGGAGAAGCCATGCACAACCTCCAAAGCTTTCAATGGTAAATTCACAACTGGACTTTATGATGTAATTGCGATTTTTTTCTCTCAGTTGATCAATCCTCAATATTCTTCAAGAAAGCTGGCCATCTGCCAGTTATGTATGGAGAATGGAGACCTCAAGACAAGATGAATACAGAGGTCACTACGAATGCCCATGTTTTTACACAAGTGTGCTGGCCTACATTACATTTATGTTTAAAATGTATGTTTTGGCATTCATAACTATTTTAAAGGAGCTTAAAGTGAATTTTAAATGTGCAATTTTTTTCATTTTAATTATATTTAAAATATTTTTAAATTTTTAAATGAAAAATATGCAGCATACAAACAATGAAAACAAAGGCATGGACCAGGAATGGAGAATTCTATGGCATCATACAAGTTAACGAAATACTAGAATTGAGTGCATTAAAAACATTCAAATGCTTGGACAAATAAAATAGTTTTTGTTCTGGTTCCTGAAAAATAACAAAGCAGATGCCAGTTGTGTTGCCCTTGGAGGTCATCCTTGTGAAGGCTTTCTAGCAGTTACCTCTGGATCTCAGCATGATGGAAACCTTCAGCAAGGGATCTGATGGTAACCTTACAATGTATGTAGGAATATACACAGAGGTATTTTCTCAGAGACTGATTCAAAGTGAAAGCTTGCTAGCACCTTAAACTGGGATCAGAAATTATTTGTGCTGCAATGCAGACAGCATACAACTGGTATAAGATGTTCCCAAATTCCAGTGGTAGTGCTTTCCAATCATTTGTAATACCCGAAGTTTCCAGTCTGTCTTCAAGAACAACTCATCTATGAAAAATATAACAACACATACAGTATCATTTGATGTACAGAAGACTATAACTGTGACACAATTCTTAAATTTCTTTGTAGTTGGGGTGAAAATCTGGTTGTGTATCCTGAGCACTTCCTCTTGTAAAATATCTTTCACAAATTGACACTGGACCCTATCTTCTCTTCTTTGCATTACTTCCATTTTAGAACTGTGTGGAATAACTGTCAAATCAGATAATTTCTTTGGTAATAAATAAATAAATTGAGTGAGTTACAGTTTTAAAAAAAAACATGGAAAAAATGCACAGCCAACCAAGAGAGCATGACTCCAACTATAAACCACCTACAATAGAAGGAAGCATGATGGTCACTGTCCCCAAGGTCTGGCAAAATAGTCAAGTCTTCAAATATTTCTGAAACAATATAGAAAATGGCATCTACGTGATTCTCTGAGGATACATCATTCTACTGGACAGGTGCTGCAGCAGTTGGAAATCTTAACTTCCTCATTTTAGGACCAATATTTTTACAGCTTTTCATGTCATTTTGAGAGTTCTGGCCACTGTTTAACTGTGAGTGTCCTTTAATTATCTGAAACACATGGACATACAATCTTCCTTCTTGAAACTCTCCAGGTAATAGTAACAGGACAGATTTGCAATTCCTGGTCTCTTGTTTGGATAACAACTTGCTGTGTATTTATAGAGCGTCAAGAAGATTATATTGAAAAACACAGAACAGACCTAAATTTATAGTTACTGGTTTTCTTCTTCTTAGCGTTATTCCAGCGCTTTGGCAGGATCCGCTTGTTGGCAAAGCCGTCTTCATTTGGGTTGAGCCGGGCGTTTTCAGGGATGAAGACCAAATATTTCATGAATGGACAGTTACTGAAACGATTACTATAAAACTCCACTCTCCAATACAGCTAGAAATAGGTAACAAGTAATTTGTATGTTGGACTTCTTGGTTTTAAAATATAAGTCCCTCTTAGTTGTTGTTCAATGGTACTCAAAATGACAAGATTTGCTCTTCGTAGCTCTTTGTAGCTTTTTAGTGAAAAGCACAATACATTCTGTTTAGAACTAATAACCAACTTAATAATTAGTATGTGTTAGGTCAAGTGCTTTCTTTCTAAAAGGCTTTTTCTTTATTTCAATAACATTTATTCCCTCATTATAAACAATTTATTATAAACAAATAAAAATAATATGTAGTTCCTCCATTTACAGGTGGTCTTCCACGTACAATCACAATGGGGCCTGGAAAATTCATTGTTAAGTGGTGCAGTTAAGTGAGGCATCATGTGACCATACCTGACTTTTTTGCCCTTTTAACATATCATTAAAAGAGATGTATAAACACAATTTGTGATGCCTGCTAGCTTCCCTGTTGACTTTGCTTGCCAGACATCATCTGGGAAGCTACATAAATGGTGTTCATGTGACGGCAAGACACTGCAATTATTGTAAGTGCAAGCTTGTTGCCAAGTGCCCAGATCACAATCATGTAACCATGAGCATGCTGCAATTGTTATAAGTGTGAGGACCAGTTGTGAGTCATATTTTTTCAGTGCCATCATAATTTCAAAGTCTCTAAATGAATGGTTGTTAAGCAAGGAGCATCTGAAATTCTATTAAGGAACAAAGAATCTTCCACTGACTCCACCGGATGATTTGTTAATAGCTCCAAAGGACTGCAGAACAGCAATCAAAGCCATTGCTAACTTATCAATATCTTGGAAGCCATTTCAAGATCTATAATAATGCTAGTCAAAATAGAAAACAAGATGAATAAATCCAGGACAGTCTTTAAAGATCCAAGAGTTGCAGGAAATTGGAATTATAAGAAGGGAGATATTTCTATATACAAAAATGTTGACGTTAAGAAAAGCTCAAAAGAAACAACTTTTTTAAACCGAGGAAAACATTTTGTGACTGAACCTCCCAATTTCTAATACTTGAGTATTAAAATATATTTTCTTGATGTACATGGGATTGTCTTTTAAAGTGAATGCTTTATTTTAAATATGCTGTGAAGATTCCATGAAAGTAGTTCAGGAGAAGGGCCATCTCTGCCATTGCACTTGCCCTTTTTAAAATCTGCCCCCCTCCCATGCACAATGATGTTGGCTCCAACCCTCCTGACTTCTGTGAGAGCCTGGTTCTGCTATGTGGCTTAGGGCTCCAATGGGAGAGCAGCATCATAGTGGAAGTGGTTGATTGATTAACAACAGATTACCAACCATCAACTGACCAATGTCATCCCTGCTGAGGGGGGTACTTCATTGGAAGGGGAACTGAATCATTTCTTTGCTCGCTTTGAAGTGGAGACATCAGAGACAGCTAAAATATAACCACCAGCCAATTGTAACCCCCACTTCATTGTGGAGGAACAGGAGGTGAAGAGCATTCAGAGAGCTGTAGACCCTAGAAAGGCTGCCGGTCCTGACGGTATCTCTGGTCAAGTACTTAAAGACTGTGTTGATCAGTTGGCTGGAGTCTTTACCAGGATCTTCAATTGGTCTTTATCCCAGTCCGCTATTCCATCTTGTTTGAAGGCTTCCACCATTGTTCTGCTGCCAAAGAAGTTCCCTATCAATAACCTCAACGATTACAGACTAGTGGCACTCACTCCTATCATCATGAAGTGCTTTGAGAAATGGGTCTGCCAGCACATCATTTCTGGTGTTCCTTCTAAACACCAGTTTGCATACAGAAGAAATAGATCTACAGAGGACGCTATAGCCATCACTTTTCACACTGCTCTGACTCATCTAGAACAGCGGGGGGGGGGGCTATGTGAGGATGCTTTTTGTAGATTTTAGTTCTGCATTTAACACAATTCTTCCACATAGACTAATCTCTAAACTTCTGCACCTTGAACTTTCTTATTCGATCTGCCTTTGGATTATGGATTTCTTGTCTGGCCACTCACAGAGGGTTAGATTAGGTAATCATACCTCTTCAGCCCTTATTCTTAACACTGGTACACCCCAGGGTTGCGTGTCGAGTCCCTTACTCTATACTCTTTATGTGCATGACTGCATTCCCTGCCAGGGTAGTAATACTATTACTAAATTTGCAGATGATACAACAGTGATGGGACTCATCTCTGGGGGGAATGATTCTGCCTACTGAGATGAGGTGGACCAGTTGCTTTCATGATGTGGAGACAATAACTTGGTCCTCAACACCAATAAGACCAAGGAGCTTATAGCGGACTATAGAAGGAACAGATCAGACATCCAGCCCTTGCTTATCAATAGAGACTGAGTGGAGCAAGTAGCCAGTTTTAAGTTTCTGGGTGTTACCATAAAAGAGGACCTGACCTGGGGTGCTCACATTGCAGCACTGGTCAAAAGGGCCCAGCAGAGATTATACTACCTGAAACTTCTCAGAAAACAACAACTGAATGAAAAACTGCTGGTGACCTTCTACCACTGCACCATAGAGAGTATCTTAACTTACTGCATCTCTGTATGGTTTGCCAATTGCACAGTGGCAGATAGGACAGCACCCCAGAGAATTAATGTCATTCCCCAGAAGACCATTGGTTGCTCTCTTCCCTCTTTGGAAGAGCTTTATAAGTCCCACTGCCTTCTCATCCATCTCATCCTGGACACCCTTTTTTTTTTGAACTATTACCACCTGGCAGATGGTACAGAATAATAAAAACAAGGACAATAGGTTGAAAAACAGCTTCTATCCCAGGGCAGTAGCTCTGTTGAATTCTACCATATAGTGCAGTGTTGGTGCGGTGTCAGGGGTTTTCAATTAAATGTGTGGAGCATGAAGGATGTGTGTTTGTGTTTATTTTCATGGTCATGATGTGCATGAAGATGGTGTTTGATTTCGTTGTATGAAATGACAGTGACAATAAAATAAGTCAACTAAACTAAACAGATCCCACCTCCCTGCCTGCTTCCATCCTCCCCATATTTTAATTGGGTCACCAAATTTGGCTGTGTATTGTATCTTATTCATGCTTTTATCTCTGTACAGTTTTTATTTTTTATGATTGTAAGCCTCCCAGAATTACCCTGAGGTGAGATGGGTGGGCAATAAATTTTATAAATAAATAAATAAAATTCTTTTCGGCCATATTATGTGATTTTCATTTGTTTCTAACTCTAAAGAAACATTTGCAGTTGTCAAGTAATTAGAGAAAGAGCCACACTTTCCCTTTGCCAAAGATAGAAGAGCTCTTTCAGATCTTCAGCTTCTTTTTTTTGTACGTTATTTGACAGCAAAGTATCTGCAAAGTATGTTAAAAAAAATCAAGGTGGTGTCTGCAATGCTGCAATTGAAGCTTCACCTGTTTTTTCACATGTGACCTATGTAAAAAAAACAGAAAGAACATCTATCTCACCATTGTGGTTTCATATTGACTTTTTTGACCATACCTTGTAGACACCCCTGCTTGGTAACAATACAGAAGTGATTTGCCATTGCAGTCTAACAGGTTGTTTTTTGAAGACTTGTTAAAAAAAAAGAATAAGGAAAATTAGTGAGTAGTTAGAAAAGAAAATAGTAAAAGAAAAAGCAATTGGAAATGTAGAAAGGAAAAAGAAAGAAAATGGGGGAAAGATTATAAATTTATATTTTATAAATATTTTATTCTTTATTCTTATTGTTCTGTATTAACATACTTGAAATCCTGTAATCTGATTGGCCCACCAGGGCAGCTCGCTGATTGGCCCAATTACCTCATTTTGATTGGACAGTATCCCTACCCTACGATTGGCCTGTCTGGATGGCGGGAGATTCAAGGAGCCATCATTGGCCACTAGCCGCGAGCAGCCGTCAATAAAAGAGGCTGCCGCGGCTCCCCGGTTAAGACAGATTTTAGGAACTAAATAAAGAGCTGAAAAGTCACACTGGTCTCGAGTCTCTTTCCCCGCGATCTAACATTATTGTTTTATGTTATATTTTATTCTCTTTCTCTAAGGTTACATCTTTCTTTATTTTATCTATCTATATCAATCTATCATCTATTTACCCTTTCTAATCTTCAAACCTTTGAAGGACATGTTCATTTTTCTTTTTTTTTTTTTCAGCAAAAAAAGGGGGGGATTCTAGTCACTGATAAATGCACCCATTAATCTTGCCATCTCTGCTAGTTTTATCATCTTCACCAACCATTCCTTCACTGAAGGTATTTTGAAGCCTTTTCATTTTTCCACATACTGTATAATACTCTTGTAGCAATAATCCAATGTAAAAATAATCTACCAAATCTAAATTTGAAGTACTTTTATACATTACAGACAATTCTTTTGAGTCATACATCATTTTATAGAAATTCTTTTTAAATAATAACATGTTAATTCCTATCATTTTAATCACATATTTTCTCATTCTTCCATCAAAAAATTATATCCCACATACTTCAATAATTTTATCATATTATCTTTCACTTCTTCTGTTTCAAATTTTAATAAAAGTGTATACATTTTAGCAACTACATGTTCATCAATTATACATTGTTCAACTTTAAATTCTGTCTTCTGATGCTCAAATTCAAGTATTTTATTATCTACCTTCAATCTTTCTTGACTCCGTGCATATGAAATCACTGAAAACTAAATCCCTTCTTGGCAAAGCATTATTACAGAAATTCTCCCCAATTATGTCAATTGCAATTTTGTCCCATTTTAATATATTCCTCTTCATTTGATTCCATGACTTAACACAATTATTCTGGTATAATGTACACTTTATATTGATCATAATAATGCCCTATTATTTCACTTTTTCTCAATCTCACATTTGGTTAAAATTATAGACTTTGTTCTTTCTCTGCCATCCATAGAGCTAATGTGAAATCCTTCCTATAAAATATCCTTACTCCAAATAAATTGCGGGATTTTCCCTAGACAATTCTGTTAAATTAGAAGGATGCTCTGGTTCCTATGAATGGCACCAGCTGTTCTCTCTCTCCCCTGCCCTCCTTCCTGGCAATGATTCTTTTTATCTTTTAAAAATTCAGTGCAAACAAATCCAGCAGGTAAAAGTTTCCTCAAACTTTAATTTGCAAACTTTTCTTCACTTTCCTTAGTACCAAACAAAATGTGCACAAGTGACCCTAAATGCATGATATGCTTAATGGGACAGGTGAAGGGGAATTTGCTGTTAATTAATTTGTTGCATATTATGCATTTATACCTAAATAAAAAATATCCAAAAATACAAATATATTTATTTAAAAATATGATTACCAAAACTAGCTAATTCAGCCCATTAGAACTCAATAAAGTAAACAAGTCTTAGGTGTCTATTTAGGGCCAGTGGACAGGTGGGTTTCCCAGGCAAGCCACTCCAGAGTGTGGACAACCAGAGAGGAAGATCATAAGCTGCCAAACATGTAGGACAGGTACTCTAAATATTTCATTGCTAGGGAACCTGGTTGATCAGGGCAAAGCAATAGACACAATCTACAAAGACTTCTGTAAAGCCTTTGATTCAGTGGTACACGACAAACTACACCTAAAACTAAAATCTTATGGTATCTCTGGACACCTGCATAACCGGATAGAAGCATTCCTGTCAAACAGACAACAAATGGTCAAAATTGGGAGCGTCCTATCAAATTCTATACCTGTCAACAGTGGTGTCCCCCAAGGCAGTGTTCTAGGACCAACTCTTTTCATACTCTACATAAATGACCTCTGTGATCATATTAAGAGAAACTGCATTCTTTTCGCTGATGATGTAAAGCTATTCAACACCACCGACAATACTGCTACCCTTCAAAAAGACCTTGACTATGTATCAGAATGGTCAAACATATGGCAACTTCAAATCTCAACAAATAAATGCTGTCTTACATATTGGCAAAAAGAATCAGAAAATAAAATACAGGCTGAATAGTCAAGACCTTGTTGATGATCCAAACTCTGTCAAGGATCTTGGAGTACTCATCTCTAATGATCTAAGTGCTAGAGCCCACTGTAACTACATAGCCAAAAAGGCATTAAGAGTTGTTAACCTAATCCTATGTAGCTTTTTCTCTGGTAATATTACACTAATAACTAGAGAATACAAAACATTTGCTAGACCAATAGTTGAATACAGGTCAACAGTCTGGAACCCACATTACGTATCTGATATTAACACAGTTGAGAAAGTCCAGAAATATTTCACAAGAAGAGTTCTCCACTTCTCTACTCATTGCAGAATACCTTATGCCACCAGACTTGAAATTCTAGACCTAGAAAACCTAGAACTACGCCGCCTTCAGTCCGATCTAAGTATAGTATATAAAATCATACATTGCAATGTCCTACCTGTCAATGAATACTTCAGCTTCAACCATAACAATACAAGAGCAAACAATAGATACAAACTCAAGGTTAATTGCACCAAACTTGATTGCAGGAAATACGACTTCAGCAACAGAGTGGTCAATGTCTGGAATACTCTACCTGACTCTGTGTTTTTTTCCCCAAACCCCAAAAACTTTAACCTTAGACTGTCTACTACTGACCTCACCCCTTTCCTAAGAGGTCTGTAGGGGGCGTGCATAAGCGCACTAATGTGTCTACCATCCCTGTCCTATAGTTTCTTTTATTTTTTTATTTTTCTTATATGCATCCATGTATTCATAACTATGTTTTTTACTTATACCTATTATCTTGTAAGCAATTGACAAAAATAAATAAATAAAATAAAAAAATAAAAATAAAAAGGTATAGTAAGTATCTATGGACCAGGCCATGAAGGGCTTCAAAAGTAATAACCAACAAGCAGATTGGGATCAGATTGCAAATTGGCAACCAGCTTGCACCTGTAGCACTAGTGTGATGTTGCTAAGCCTGTTTCTCCCATTTCTCCCAGTTAGCAGACAGACCATTACATTCTGAACCAATTTTACCTTCCAAATCATCTTCCAAGAAATCAAATTTCATTGTTAGTGTCAAATAAGGAGTTACTGAAGTGATTCTTCCAAAATGTCTCACAACTAGTACATAATTGATGCAGAGCTGGGCAAAATATTTTCTGACAGTAACCATTGCTCATTGCTCTTGATGGACTTGCTCCCTATGACCTCTTCTAGAATACAAGTTTACCCACAACTGAGCCAAACCAATCACCAAAAAAGAGCAGTTTTAGCTTCCAGAGAGTTAATGTGAGCTTATTTCAACCAATTTAGTTCTCATCGCCTCTAAGGACTGGACAGGACTTCAACAACATCTCCTGCCTGGCCAGAAGGCTGATAAACAATGGTGTATCTTCATCATATAGTTGAAACATACTCCAAACATACTGATGATACATTACTCCAAGTAGCTTCATGAAGATATTGAATAATCTGATAGAAAGAGCTGAGGTACATGATACTCCATATTGGTTGCAATCAACTACTATTCCAATAACTTTTTCACAATGATAATCAATAAATATTCCTGTTTTATACCTATGTACTTGGCTCTTGTTTCCTGTGTGAAAAACTTCGTAGATGTCTCTGTTAAGTTTCATTGTTATTTTTCAGCTCATTTCTCAAGATATCAAGATAACTTTGAATCTCATTTCTGTGGTTTCTTAGTTCCTCTCTGAGCTTGGTTATATGCTTGCAGACATTTCATTACCCAACTAGGCAAAATAATCCCTTTTATCCCTTTGAGTACCAAAAGAGCAGTGAAAACAGAATCTTCAGAAATGGATGATGTTCTTCTACTCTCAGCTAACTGACAACATGTTTGCCAGCTTTGAGCCAAAACTGCTGTTTTCTTACTTGAGTTCTCCTGAGCTGCTTAAAGTAGATGATCTCCTTCACTCCATTCCATTCTAGCAGCAGTACCAACTCCAGTTGCCTGCACATCCAACTCCACACCTTTCATCCAGGGGCCCGTTTGCTACTCTGGGCTGCTCAGTTCTTTACTTGGCAGTTCTGATTTTTTAATAATCTTGCTGTTGACCCAACAATGGTCCCTTAAGTCAAGTGAATTACCCTCAACCCTGGAAACTCATAATCCATTCAACTGTTACATCTCCCAATGAGAACCCATTCAATGTTTGACTATAATGGATGAAGCATGCTCCCCTTGCTTTCCCATCTTCCGGCCACAATCCAGCAAAGTCTCATTTTTCTTTATTTTTCAATCTTTGAATTGCAAGGAAGAACCATTGTCAATTTGTTTCTGTGAAGCTGAATTATCAGTTCTTCAGTGTGAAAAAGTTTCCATGGACCAAAGGAAAAAAGAAAAAGAATGCTTTCCCTATTGCTTTGATTATTATGGCATTAGACTACAATGGTACCATATATGGAGAAAAAAGAAAACATTGACATTGCTTTAATGTCAAAGAAGATAATGTGGGAGGTGTGTGTGTGTGTGTGTGTAAAGGCATCTATGTGTGCATACACTTGGGAAGGCAAAGGGAAGCAGCACAGGGAATAGTGATTAGGGAATAATCCCTAAAAGAAAAGCCGGTACTCAGAGCTCACCATCTAGCAAGGATTACCTTTTCAGCATGGATAGAAAGTTCAGGAAGCAATGGAGCAACCAATCAGGTCTTGTGCTGGCCACAGTTAAACCAAACACCACCCAAGCTGCACTGCCAATGTCCTTCAATCCAGATTGGATTTATTTTTTTTGTTTAAGCAGCAGCTGGGAGCAGCACAAGAGACAAGCAGCTGCACTGAGGAATTCTTTCTGGTAGAATAGAACACGTGTAGCGAATTTCCTTATGAACTGGAGGGAGAAAGAAGTCTATCTTCTCATAGTAATGATCTTAAAACAATTATCATTCACATCTAATTATGAACCTGAGGAGCTATCACTTTCTAAACAAAGCTTTGGAAAACATTCAGTAATAATTTCTATAGATTTGTGAGGCTTCCTTGATATTCCAAAATGGGGGAGATAAACCTATAACAGATGAGCTGCAGGCTCCCTCCAGCATCTCTTCTGCCACCTTGATAGACCACAAACTCAAAGAAAGAGTTGCCTCAACAGATTGTCATCTACAACAATGTGAGGACTGTAATAGCCACTATATAGAAGAACTAAAAAGCTTATCACAGACCATAATAAAGGTATTTGATTTGATCTTAAAAACCTACTAGCAGTCAGAAGACATAGTAAAAATGTAATTTTAAAACAAACAACAAACTTAACTATGTTTTCAACCAGAAAACTGGGAGCATCCTAAAGCAAAGTAAATCTCAAAATACTAGGAAATTCCTGAAAGCTTGGCACTCAGACAAATCAACATCAACAAGCAAATGGAGATAAATAACACTTACACATTCAAGAGACAATAAAGAGGCTAAAAAGGAACAAAAAGACCAGAAAGCTTCCTCACCAGCAATCAACACTCAGATAAACAGGGATTAACACCAAGATTAAAAACAGACAAGCAGTCTAGCAATAAAGAACAGCCTAATCAAGGAAATTTCAAGGAAGAAAACAACATCCCCACCAATGCTGGCTATAAACAGCCCACCCTTTTCTACCTCTAAAGATGTTGCCTAGTTGGGTAATAAACAGTGTGCAAGAAACAAGCAAACTCAGATAATACTAAGGACTCCACACTGTGCAGGAGAATAAAATGATAAAACCATGTCTGTACTTTACCAAGAAAATGAACCAGATTGACAAGATAATAAGATTGACAATCTAATCCCAGGTTGGATGGCACTCAACATGCTAAAAAAGAGGACTTGACCTTTTAGAGTAGGAAAATTTTAAAGATGCAAGTAGATTAAAGCCTCTTGGATCTCTAGTTGCTAGTGTTGCTATGCAGGAGAAGAAAATCCAAAGCCACAAAGAAATAATTTTGGTGGGAACACACAGCATAAGAAGCATGTACAAAAGAAAGATCAATACAGTGAAAGAGGAAATTGATCAATTACACATTGACATCTCATGCATCAGTGAATTAAAGTGGACTGGAATGGGAAACTCTCAGTCAGAAGATCATAATGTTTACTACAAAGAACACAAAAAACAAAGAAGAAACAGCATTGCTTTCGTTGTCAAGAAGGATGCTACAAAGATAGTCCTCAGGTACAATGTAGTCAGTGACTAATGAACATCAAGTAAACTTTTATGGATAACTTTTTAATATTACAAATATCTAAGTGCATAATCCAACATGTGATGGATGAATTTATGGTCATGTTCAATAAACAGAATCTGCAAGCAGGATTTGCTTCAATTTGGAGACTGGAATGCAAAATCCTAGAAATAGTAAGGAGGAAAAAAACATTGTTTGACTATGAAACAAAAATTGAAACAGGAGAATGACTTATCAATTTCTGCCAATCGATCTATTTATATATTTATTGCTAGTCCATTCTTCTAATGACTTAAAACAATAGCTATATACATATTTATCATATTATCATCACAGCAGACAGATATCAAATTGAACTAAAGAAGTTTGTAAGTATTTAATAAAA
Source organism: Notechis scutatus (assembly GCF_049901735.1). Classification (NCBI taxonomy): domain Eukaryota; kingdom Metazoa; phylum Chordata; class Lepidosauria; order Squamata; family Elapidae; genus Notechis; species Notechis scutatus. Next base: position 172,212,447 of record NC_142011.1, read on the forward strand.
GTAGCTTCCTTTGCCTTCTATAGTACCAACAGTTCAAAGAAGGTGATGGAGGTCACTTTTACAAAATACTGCAAACCATTTTAATGAAGCTTTTACTGGAACTGGAAAGTGTATCACTGAGTTTTGGTTTTGCTGGTTGAAATGAGTTTGTATAGGAGAAGAAGTGTAACTTAATATTAAAGAGGGAAGAAAGGTATCAAATTTGTTTGTACATTATAAGCAAGACCAGAAGCCACTTTATATCTTTTTTACACAAGGGAGGAAAAAAAGCCAAAGAATGTTTTTGCTCCTCCTTTGAGAGCAAAAATGATGGAAAGAGTCTAGTCTCTCAGTTTGGGTGGGAGGGAGCTGTGCTTAAGGAGGCTGGCTGGAAAAGGTCCATTCTGTGATCCAAGCAGAACTCCAATCTTGAATTTCAGGAAGGAGCTTTTTCAGCAGGCATCCAGAAACCAAGCAGGTGGTAGCAGTCTGTGACCTTCCCTGCTGGCTTTCCTGTTGACTTTCTGGGGAAGCAGGCAGGGAAGATTGCCAATGTTGATCACATGATTGTGGAACACTTGGCAACCCATTGTAAATGCAAACAGGCTGCCAAATTCCCAGGTCACAATCATGTGACCATGGCTGTAAGTTTAGACAGAAGCTGTAAGTCTCTACATTCACTGCTGTTTTAGTTTCAGTGAACAATGGTTGTAAATCAAAGACTACCGGTAAGGATAGTCAGGGAGCACAGTGAAAGAAATGTGATTAACATGAAATAAAAAGAAGACCAACTAATAACAATACAGCAACCTGCCTTAGAAATGATAGTAAAAGCCATGAAGTGGTGGTAGTCAATTTTAAGATTAACTGCTAATAATAAAGAAAAGAAACAAAAAAGTTGAGAAATGTTCCATTGATTAGCATTTTATATCACAGCAATGAAGGTTATGGAAGAGATATTCAGATCTTATGATGTGTCTACACCTACAAATATCAAAAGCAGAGTTCTTGCAAGAAATCGTTGAACTTTGGTGTTACAGAAGATTCTTGAGTGTACCAAGATAGCCAAGAAAACAAACAAATGAATTATTGAACAAAGTGATCAAGAATTGTCCCTTGAGGCAAAAATGAGTAGGATCATATTTTGGACACATTATGCAAAGATCCAGCTCCCAAAGAGCATTTCATAATGCTAGGAAAGGTGGAAAGAGAAGAAGAGTAGTGAAGCTTGATTGAGAGTTGCTCGAAACTATGTATAGTCATTGCCACATACCTATGCTACAAAGAGGTTGATGAGTAAGCATAGGATGCAAATGGCTGCAGACAGGCATGTGCATACCTCCCAAATCCCAACTGTGCGTTGTTTAGAAGTGTGAATCCTGCATGCTGATTGATCGATCCAACTTCCTGTTATGTGCTTTGCTATTTGAGCACTCCCTAGTCAGAATGAATATTTGCAGATGTATAAATGCAACACAAATAGATTCACAAACAGAATAACAGAGTTGAAAGAGACCTTGGAAGTCTTCAAGTCCAACTCCCTGCTTAGGCAGGAAACCCTAGACAATTTCAGACAAATCGTTGTCCAATCTCTTCTTAAAAACTTCCAGTGTTGAAGCATTTACAGCTTCTGGAGGCAAATTGTTCCACTGATTAATTGTTCTGTCAGGAAATTTCTCCTTAGTTCTAGGTTGCTTCTCTCCTTGATTAGTTTCCACCTATTGCTTCTTGTCCTGTCCTCAGGTGCTTTGGAGAATAGCTTGACCCTCTCTTCTTTGTGACAGCTCCTGAGATATTGGAAGACTGCTATCATGTCACCCTGACTCCTTCTTGAATACTGTTCAACTATTACAAAGTCTGCACTACTGTTACTGTTAATCTTCTCATCAGTCCTTATTACCCATCCCCTCCCACTTGTGACTGTATGACTGTAGCTTTGTTGCTTGTATCCTTACGATTTACATTGACTGTTTCCTAGTATGATCTGATTGCTTATTGTACCCTATGACTATCATTAAGTATTGTACCTTATGATTCTTGACTCTTGACAAATGTATCTTTTCTTTTATGTGCATTGAGAGTATTTGCACCAAGACTTGTGTGTCCAACCACACTTGACCAATAAAGAATTCTATTCTATTCTATTCTATTCTATTCTATTCTATTCTATTCTATTCTATTCTATTCTATTCTATTCTATTCTATTCTATTCTTTAAACTAGGCATACCCAATTCCAGCAATTGTTTTTTATGTTTCAGCCTCCAGTCCCCTAATCATCTTTGTTGCTCTTCTGTGCACTCTTTCTAGAGTCTCAACATCTTTTTGAGACTCCTATGCCACGGTCTCGAAATGACAAATGCATACTTTCCCTGGTGTGCACTGACAGAGAGAGGGACCCACTTCATTGCAATGGTGATGGATGCACCATTGATTGCCAGGTGGGAGACAGTGCCTTCTGGAGAAAATCCATCTATGTAGTTGTTAACAGTTAACATGGAGCTGATGGCACATAGTTATTTATCAATATCAACTATTACGACATATTTTTATCTATGCTTTTTCCCATCTCTAAAAGGAAAGAAGCACAGCAGAGTCTGCAAACTCGGGCTGACTGCTGACTGCTTGAGCTTCTGCACTTTTGAGCGAACTTTGGAGCAGTTGGACAGCTGCTGGACATACCTGGTTGATTCTTACTGTCAGCAGTCCCGCAGGGACACCAAGAGATCAAGTTACACCAGGTCAGATACTTTCCATCTCTATAGCACTCGGCAGAAATTAAAAAACAAAACAAAACCAGTGCTGGACAGTGGTGAAAAGTAAAGCAACCATCTAGAACAGCAAATGTCAATGGAGATTCTCAGTCATCCAGGTCGTGGTTGTCCCAAAGGTGCTTTTTCAAGAGGCAACTGGACTTTCTGGTTTTGGTTTGAAGACGTTTGGCTTCTCATTCAAGAAGGTCTTCAAAGAAAAACCAGAAAGTCCAGTTGCCTCTTGAAAAAGCACCTTTGGGACATCCAGGACAGCAGTTCCGGACTTCTTAGTATTCTCCTCACCCCCCCTCACCCCGCCACGAGAAAAGGCAAAGAGCTTTTTACGCGGATAAACGGGTCCGCCTCCCGCGTCCTGGACGCCTCTTTTGAGCTTGTGTTATGTGGCGAAGCAGATTATGTGTGAAAAGGGCCCCATTCGTGAGGCCGGAGGAGAGGAGAAAAAAAAGGGAGCTTGCTGAGGAAGCAGCTGCCCTTCCCCCGGCAGCGGGAGCGGGGAGAAGGAATCAATATGCAAGGAGAAGCTCTGCTCTGAATGAAGGGAGCCTGTATACTTCAAGCTGTTGGCACGCAGGCACCGAATGACTGCGGTTGTTGGGAGAGGATGCCGGGGGGGAGGAAAGAGCGGATTAGCCGCTCCCTCCCCCGCCGCGTTAGTGACAGGCGCCGCGCCCGTCCCAGCCGGAGCATCTCCTGAGAGAGGGAAGCGCGGGAGTGGGGGAGGAAAAAAAAGAGGGGGGAGAGACGGCGCTCCCTCTCCCGTTTCAAAGCCAGAGCGCTGGGTGGCAGAACTTGCAGCGACGCTGGTGGAAAAGTTTGTTATCGCCCGCAAAGCTGTGAAGAGCCATGACGCAGCTAAAGCAGGCGGTATTATTTTCGTCTACAGGTACCAGCTGTTAAGTGCCGAACAGCTGACAGAAGACGGCTCTGACTCCCCCACCCACCCCTTCTGTCTCTCCCTCGCACCCCCTCCCCCTTTCCAGGCAATACAAAACAAAGAACTCTTCCCCGGCCTCGGCGAGGGCACCTTCTCCTCTCAGCCCCCCGACTGCTTTTCCGCCGCCTGCAAACAGCCAGAAATTGCATTATTGTTTCACGTTGTTAGAGAAGCTTGACCTAGGCTTTGCTTCTAAACAATCTTGGCCTCCGTCTTTGTTTACAGGTCAACATTTTGCTTCTTTCATTCCTCATAATGGCCTCTTTTTTTTTTTTTTTTATTCAATAAGGTTTCTATTATTCTCTCTCTGTCTGTGTCTGGGTTGTTGTTTTTTTTTGTTGCTTCTGGCAAGCTGATAATTAACCCTTCACACAACAAGGTTTATTGCACAAATCACCACCCAGCAAATGTGGAGCTACCGAGGGGAGCAACATGGCACAACAAACATTAGACAAAGCAGCTTGTTCCAGACACAACATCTGCAGAATGAGTCCATTTTTCTGTAACTCTAATCTCATAATTCATTGTTTGTGTGGTGTTGGTTACAGTAGCTGAAAGGGGAGAACAGCAGGTCAATTTGGCAGCGATTCGCATTTGAATCTGAAATGAGGGTCTAGCTCACCTTATGACAGGCAGCTAAAATGTGTCCAAATAAAGAAGGGAAATGTGCTTTTGGAAAGTATATCATCACATACTCTGAACAGGAAATGCATGATAAGAGGGACATAAAAACACAGCTTTAAAATATTTGTTTTGGCCCTGAATTCTCACAATCTGCTTACTTTTATTGAAATGTATTATTTTCACCAGTACATTTGATTAGAAGAAAGCTCTTCTCGTTATGTCATATACCAGTGATGGCTAACCTTTTCAGCTTGGTGTGTTGAAAATCGGGAAAAAGTGTAGCCTTCCTCGGGTCGTGTGTCACTTCAAGAAATATCAATAATTTGGTTTATGACAGACTGGGCTGGGGTGATCACACAGGGCTGTGAAACTCGTCTCCCTGGTCTCAGGGCTGCAGGTGCAGGATGTGGGGATCGGAAGGCCACTTTACAGGGCTGTGAACCTCATGGATCTCCTTTCCTCCTGTAGCGTTCCTGAGGTAATGAAACTGACAAACCTCAGTTTATGGTGGTTAAAACTGGTTCTCTGCTGCAAAGATCTTGCGGCAGCGGTGACACCACGCCTCCACGCAACAAGCAGGGAGCAGGGATTGGAGCAGAGCACAGGCAGCCTCTAAATGTGCAGGTTTTCCCCACACCAACAGGTGTGTCAGTCAAAGTGCCTCGGCGTGTCACGAGTGACACGCGTGTCATAGGTTAGCCATCACTGTCATATACAGTAAATTTAATTATTATTTTTTTTGGGGGGGGAATACTCTCCCCACTGGAATATTCTTTTTGAAAATGTATATGGACCAAAGTTATGCCATTTCTATTGATAAAATTTAACTCTCAACCTTCCCAGTCAGGCAATTTGTAGATGTCATTTCCTACAACTCCCACAATCCCCCAGCCACTACCACCAGTGGGATTTTGGGAATGGAAGTCCACTACATCTGGAGGACATCATACTGATTAAACTGACAAAAGTTCCTGATGGATTTCTCCCAGGAGACTAAAGTGCCTGTTAGTGAAGCAGAATTCTATTCCTTGGTTTGGCCTTTCAAGTCCTGTGCTAATTTCCACATAAGTGCTTGATACTTCTGTCTTCCAAAAGTGTAGGAACAACCATAAAAACATGTATCTAAATAAATATTAATTTTACCTGCAGAATTTAAAAAATGAGTAGATATTAAAAAAATGAGTAGACTTAAAAAAATAATTTGACTTCTGGAAACACTGACTTCTCATTTTAACAGTTTAAACGAACTACCAGATACAGGAAAAATGTAGCACTTCAGTGCTAAAATCACTTTCTGAATAATCAAAAGAGTCCTTCTCTTCCACAAGCTGAGCAAGTATAGCATGCTTACAATGCCAAAAAATCCCCACTCTGTACATGTTCAAAGGAGGGGTGTGTTTGTTGAAGGAAAGCTCTAGAAACCCTTGTTCCAATTTGACCTTAGGAGAAGCTTTCCCTCCATGCCCTTGCTATATAGCTGGAACAGGACATCTGCTGTGGCCACTTGTTTCCAACTGCTTTAAGCATGACAGAACAGCCTGTGTTGTCCTCATCAGAAGTTCTACTTTATCAGGGTGCAGGGCAGCGAGTGCCACTACAACTATCCAAATCCATTTGCCTTTGAAACCAGACTGGAACAATAGCCTGCCTTATGCCTTCTTGGAGACTCTCTGTCCCTGTCCTTGCAGCAGCTGGTGCTTCTAACCGTACTAAGCTCTAGTGAACAAGGTCAGCTGAAAGCCTCCCTCCTCTTCAAGGGCTTCCCTATCCATTGGGGCCACTATCAGTTACATGAAACATTTGGTTTCCAATAGAGTGTTTGTGCTGGAAGGGATGGGTCCATCTGAGCAGCAGGCAGGAAAGTCTTGCCCTGTGCTGGCTGACAACAATTTTGTCGGCACAGAAAAGTGCAATGGAGACAGATCGTGCACATGACAGGCTGCTGGCGGCTCCAGGGAATCCATAATTCATGATGTTTTTCTTTCCAATCCGGTTTTGGATTTCACAAGCTGTCCAGTTTCCTTTCTATTCTTGGCTTCCTTTTGTCCCTCCTTTTAAGAGATTGAACTCAAACTCAGCACTAGAAAAGGCCAGGAACAAAAATTATTCTAGGGAGGGTAGCTTTGTAAAGTATAGGAAAGATTCCAAAGCCTCTGAACCTGTTTCATGGACTGCATATTTATTTGTTTGTTTCTTGATCGGTGTCCAAAAGCTGCAAGAGCAGCAAAACACTATGCACTGATGCCTTGAACTGAAGTTCATCAGTTCATCTAGTAAAAGCAGGGATAGGGAACCTTTTAGCAATTGGCTGATTAAAGAGGTTAATCAGGGCTTTTAGGGATTGTTCTTGCACAGATAAGAACAAAACTGTAATCTCTTATTTATAACTGAAAAGTCATATCCTTGTGAGAAGGAAAGTTGCTGGAGCTCTTATACCACAAAGTTGTTTTGCAGTAATCTTCCGTCCCCTTTTCTGTAATTATTGGCAACTTTTAGTGTTTTAAAACTAGCTACTGAAAAGTTTAATGCTGAAAAATATTTCATTGCTGCTGAAACTTCTCAGTTGATTATGGGATTAAAGGCCCTATAAATGGACTCTCTGGATTCCAAAAGATTAAGATTTAATCTCTGGTATCTCTCCAAGTTGCATTGAGAAAGATTTGTAAATGGAACCTTGGAGAGCTACTGCCTAAAAGTGTCAACAGTGAATTAGATCAGGAGCCCCCAAACTGGGAGTTGCAAAAAATTCTAAGAGGCTGGAAGGATGTGAAATGTTTTTAAAAATACTTAGCACTTTTAAATCCAGAACAGAGTGGTTTTTTTTGGAAGAAGTAATAGGATGATGAGTAGGGAAGATGGGCTGCTGAGAGTGAACGAAGCTGGACAAATGGAAAAATGGGAAGAATACATATTTGTTTTATTTTTGCTATTTTGGGGGTCAATTACATTTTCATTGAGATTTTGCTACAGGAAAAATATTTATGCTTATTAAACAAAGTAGGCATTTATTTTTGGTGTTTTTAGTTATCAAGAGGCCGTGTTAAATAAGAGTTGGAAGGGTTTTAAAAAACATTTGGGGGACTAAATTAGATGGACCAATTCCCCTTCTTATGTTGCTTTTTGGCTTGGAAGTAAGAATGTCCTGTGTGCTCAGAGTAAGACAAGGTTATCTCAAAAGTTCTTTTGCCTTCAAAGCACTTCCTGGATTAACTTCATAACCACATTGCTTTATGTGGTTAGTTCAGACTTGTTATGAGAGAAAAAGGCAAAACCAAAAATCTTAAATATGATCCATTTCACACTTTTTCAGTGTTAAATTTGATTATTCTCCCAAAGAATAAATAAATCTAACTACACTTCATTTTTACAGCAATTGTCCATTTACTCCCAGCTGATGAAATTCTTTTCCTGATGAAATTATTTCCCTATCACTTAGTTTATATAAAATTTGCTTTATTTTGATCCTCCAATCAGTATTATTTTTCTCATAAATGTTGAAACAATCATTAATTGTATTATGTGTGATTTCACCTACAATATTTAGCACAGGATGACTAACTTGCAAGCATTCACAGAGAATGCCTGGCAGGATAAATGTTAACACCTAAGTAAAGTAGCATCTCTTTTCTACCGAAAAAAAACTTACAAGTACTATGAAACTTTTTAATGGAAATGTATAATAATTGCTTTATATAGGCCCTAACAAAATATATGAGCTCTACAAACAGTAAACAATCATTACGATAAATACTCTTTTTTCAGATATTGGGTTTTTACATTAGATTTTTACCCCACCTTTATTATTTATAAGTAACTCAAGACGGTGAACATACCTAATACACTTTCCTTCTATTTTCTTGGAACAACCACCTGTAAGGTGAGTTGATCTGAGGGAGTGACCCAAAGTCACTCAGCTGGCTTTTATGCCTTAAGCAGGATTAAAACTCTCAGTCTCCTGCTTATAGAACAGATGCTAACCCTCATTTTTAATTCTTAGCCCAATCAAGTCTTTAAGGTAATCTCATCCTATGCTGGAAACTAGAAAAGAAAGATTGTTTTAATATTATATTTGGATATTAATTGAGGGCTTTTATATACTTTGTTACTTATGGCATTATTAAAGTCTGAAGTGAGAATGGTCGCACACCATAGACCAAGAGAAGTGCAACAAACTGCAAGGTTCTATCAAAGTGTCTAATGAGCAAGATCAAATGAGCTATTAGGAACAAGAAAAATAAACTAAAAAATCCTTTGTCATAAATATATCAATGAGTCAAGTTGTATCCATTCTAGCAGTCTTAAAGATTAAAATGTAAACATAAGGTATTTTGACTTCTTTTTGGGGTTAGCATCTGTTCTGAAGACTGGAAAATAGCCACTTTCTAAAAGAAATTGTTCTGGAAGGGTTAACAATCATTCCATATCAAAAGATAGGAAGTATTAAAGAGAAAATATTCCTCTTTTTCACCAATTTTCTAGTGAATGTTCAAAAACAGAGGGAATGAGCCAACAGACATTGCATATGTGTATTAGCAGAAAGCTTTTGAGGAAGTCTTCCAAGCAAATTCAGCATTCAGTGGACAAGAAGTTACTCTCATAATAACTAAAGAACAATAAGCAGAATAGGAATACATAAATTTCAAATTGGGATTCCACAGGGAAATGTTGCAAGTTGTACTTTTTAATTTGATTATAACTGTAGAACTAGGAGAAAGCAACGGCAAAGTTTGCTGTTGATATTAAGCTATTGAAGATAATAGAATCATAAAAGAATTGCAGATTCTCCAAAACAATATGTTCAAATAAAATAAATGGATGTTAAAATAGCAAATGCACTTTTGGCCAAAAAGAATTAATGCATCTGAGGATCTGAGCTAAAAAAAGCACTTTGTAAAGTGCTGTGTCATTTTGCTTTAACCGATGGAGCAGTTGCAAAGCCCTACTTTGCTCATCAAAACTGGATTCTGCATATGTTCAGTAAATGAAGAAAAACCACTTCCTTTTAAGTGAAGTAGCTGATGGGTAGTGGGAGTAGAGGTTGGACTCTACCTCAAACCTCAGACCTTTGCATAAGAACAGAAGCTTGCCCCATCAGGTGCTTGTGGTGCTTGCAGAAGAGAGATGTAGTTCAGTTGGCTTCTTGCAATCCACTATTTTAGTCTCAATAAAGTGGTTATGAAGCATGTGTCTCCAAACATGTAGTACTTAGTAGAATATATTAGATTGCTCCAAGCCCAATTGGCTTCTTTTCAAAGTTGCTTTTAGGATTTAGGGTACATTTTGTATAAAAAAATGTTTTGAATAAAAGGGAAAACATCAGGTATCTTCAATTTCTCATTCTATTGTTAAATTTGCTCAGTGGTTTTACTCATTTATGCACTTAACTCTCAAAAGAATACCTTCTGTTGGGTTGGGTCCAGAGTCTGATGGAGCAGAACTTCACAATCTGGGAGCTCCGAAGTATGAAAAGGGGAAGGGAGACAATTTTCACCTGCTCTTATTCCCTTCTAAATCTCTTTGTAACTCTGAAAATCTGCTTAGGAGGATTGGGGAATCCTTTAGAATTGTTTCTTAGTGTGCATGTAATAAAGGAAATTGATATTAATCATTTCCTCTTTTCAAACACATTTTGATATAGCACAGTAGATAGACAGAGCTTATTTATTTACCTGTACTTAACTAGAATTAGTTATTTTCACCAATTACTACAAAACATCTTTAGAATTTTCTTGATTCTGTATTTTGTAATGAAGTATATGTAATGGCTGGATTCTTTATAAGTTACTTTTAACCAGTAATTTTCATGATTGAAATCTTCAATCACTGTGTATTGATTTGGTATTTTAAATCATGGCTAACATTCAGATTTTCAGGCTTAAACTACATAAAATAAATGGAAATAAGTATACAAGTTTTGAATAATTGTGATTGGGAAATAATTGGAGAAGTATTGTTTACAATGAGATTTTAATTGTTCTTGTACTTTCTTATATATAAGCACATAATCTTCTTGATACATAGAATACAAAGAAAAAGGGCAGAAATTTATTTAAACCATTGAATGCTGCTTATTGTTACAGCTACATTTCTTATAATAAGAAAATGAAATATAAAAGTCTTTAAAAAGCCATAATCAGTAAAAACAATTTCATGCTGTTAATAAATATTATAATAACCTCAAAAAAATTAAAAAGTGTGTATGTATATTTATGAGTTCTTGCTTTAGCTATGTGTATAATTGTCCTTCCACAATGCGCCAAAGGTAAGCAATGCCATATGGTCTCCTTAACATCTCCTGTGGGGAACTCACTTTTATTACCAGTTATACTACTTTATCATACTGAGTTACCTGATGGTTTATTATTCTAATTCTAGTTAACTTTATGCTCTATTTTTTTTAATTTACTCTTGCAAAAAATTTGTTCCTTTATCATAGGTACTAACATATATTCATTGGGTGGATTGCTTTAATAAACCACTAAAGTTTTCATTAGTCATAATACTAACATGTATATTATTATATATAAAAGGTGATGTCATGGGAAATTCTTTCATCACTGTGTGTTGATTTGGTATTTTTAACCATGGCTAAACTGGCAGTATTAACAGTGTGCTATACTACATAGCAATGTCCTTATGGATGCTGAAGAAACACTGGTTTCTACTGGTTCTGTTTTGTGTTTTGTATTTTGTAGCTGGAGTTGCATTGAATTATATTATTCTCTTGTAGGCTCACACTGGTGAATGATCTCTGATGAAAACAGGAAGGTGGCTATGCAACCATCCTGCCTTTCCTTGATCTCTCAGGAACCATCAATACTCTTGACCATGGTATCCTTTTGGGCCAGTTGCTGAAAGGTTTTAGGTGTGAATTCTCCTCTTCTATAAATGTTTGCTGTTCAATGAAAATTCTACATATTACAAAAAGATTAATAAACATGTTTTTAATATACGGAGGATATTCTATTTAATATATTTTACTGCTGCATTTTAACCATGTTCATTATCATTATGCTTTGTTTATCCTTTCTTTAGCCTATTTAAAGGACACAAAATGGCATATTATACAAAAGTAGCATTCATTATTTAAAAGTATGCAATTATTCCTATTGACACTATAGAGTGGAACATTGTTTTCAAAAGATCAAATTTAATTAATAATAATGAATTGCAAATAAGTAGACTTTATTTGTAACCTGCCATCCATTTGGATATACACAGTGACCATATTGATGCAAATGACTATGATATAAATTCATTTGTGTAGGCATTTCTGTCATTTTTAGTTATTGTAAATATTTTACGAAATGTTTAATGAACAACAGCATAAAATAAATCTACACTTTTAAGTTATATGTTACACATATATCTATGTATGAAGCAAATTTCCTGAATTGCACAAAAATTTAAGCATGGAACCTTAAATATCTTCCATGTCTTTTATTTTCACTCTTCCTGTCTGTTTTCTCTCAGTTGGACTCACCGCTGTTCCTTTTTTCTATTGGTTGTAATTGGAAGTAGCCGGAGGTTAATTATTTCTCCAGCAACTGTCAGTCTTGACTAAGAGGCAAGTGATCATATGCCTTAGTGCACAGAATTCCTCCCCCACCCATCATATTAGTACCAATGAATCTGTTCTTTCTCCTCTGCCCAGGACCTAAAGTGTCTCTCTCTGTGGTTTCCACCAAGTACACATGCAACATATGATAAGTGAGAATTGCCTGTAAGAAAGAAAACAGGAATGATCTTGACTTAAGCTGTTCATAGCAATAAGGAGGTGGTTCTGAGCATAGAGATAAGTTGGTGCCCTATAATTTTTCACATTATTCAATTTTTCCCGCTGTATTTTACCAGCATTCAAAATTATGTCATGCACTTTTTTTTTGAATACCAGAATTTTTAACATACTAGGTAGCATCCAAGATGAGATGTCCAATTTCTTTTCCTCTGAAGTTTGTTCTTTAAAGTGACTATATAAAATGGGACTCTTCTCTATAGAGAAGAGCATACCACTCTCCATGCTTCCTGGGGGTCAAGTAAATAATGTCAAATCTGTTTTCCAACCCTCCTTTTTTTTCTTTAGATCAGCTGTGGAAGATGATCCCTTGGTCTCTGTCATTGCCATTTTCCTCACAACAAAAGTGTAGCCTAAATGCATTAGGTATGATATGCAATTTGGATCACTTCTTAAGGATTAAACTAGACTGACTATTCATATTTATCTCAAATGATACTTACCTGGAAATATGATTCAGAGTTTTCATTTTTCATTTATAGGGAAAGCAGCATAGTTTTATAATTATATAAGTAGGTTATTAAAGATATTTATAGAAAGTTTATAGGTATAATTTCTTGATAATCTTAAAGTAAAACTGATCAGTTTTTCCATTTTTCCTCCAACTATAAATGCAGGCTTGGAGAATGTTATTAGAGCTGGGCTGCAAAAGTTTAGAACAATAAATGACAGCAAACTCTCTTTGCTACCCTCAGATTGTCATTGGATTTTTGTTGCTCACATTGGTAATCCTAAATTTAGGGAAGGTGAATGAGAAAAACACCTGCAAAAAGCCAGGAAGGTTGATAGATAACTAAATCTGTTGGCTTAGCTACCTATTAAATCATGCCTCTTCCCCAACCCCACCTCAGGTTATTGAGAGCAATTGCTGAATGTTTTCCTACCAGCTAGTAACATTACTATCTATGTCAGAGCCGGATGTGTCACGTGCTGGTCACACCCATGCCCGGTTTAGCGAAGGCGGGAAAAGTCATAATATGCCATGTGACAATGTGAGTTTGATACCCCTGATCTATGTGGTTGCTAAGATTCAACAATGACTTGATAATTAGTCAATCAAGTTTGCTAAGAAGAGAGGAAAAGATAATTAGGGAAGCCCACTAACTCATCCATTTTCTTAACATGCTTTATACTTATAAATAAGAATAGTTCCATCAGTCAGCATTGTACTTCTCGCAAAATAGGGATCACCAGTGGGACAACAAATTTTTGGGAGTTCTTCAGTTGAAAGATTAATAAATGGCACTTTAATTTAATAATGAGGACTAAATCTTGTTAAATATTCTTCAAATAAAATCACAGTTGTTTAGAGACAACAAAATCACATACTTGATTTTTTACGTAGATATGGCAACATATTGCTTCCTTAGATTTCCAGTCTTGTCTATTACAGATACTTCATTTCACTATAAGTCCCTTGATATTGTAGTCTTCTCACACAAACATTTAATCAAAGTCCACTAAGCAAGCTGAGTCATCATTATGTTATTGGGATGTATATCTTAAAGAAGATTTCATGCTACAGATCTTCAGAATCAGAGCACATTGTTTCTTTTAGCTTCAGGTTGCTTAAGCTTCCAGCAGAAGCAAGTTCTCTATGAGTTTTACTTCCTGTCAAAGGGTTGCAGCCTTCATCGTTTTCAGGATGATCCACCATTACAGGTTTATAGGAATGCCGGCCTATATACTATATTAGGCTGGCATTCCTATATGGGCTCTTGGTTGATAACAAACGGGCAGGATGTGGGGTGAGGAGTGGCTGTGGATAGCAAAGTAAATTATGGAGCAAGCCATAGGGGAGGGAGGAGGCAGTGAAGGAACTCTCAAATGGATTCCTTCAGATAAAAGACCCCAACTACCTTTCTTTCCTATAATGGCCCCTGAGGCTAATGTCTTAAAGAGGAAACAAAAGAATTGTTTTACATCACATAAGCAGGCCAGAGACACAGTGGGTGGAAGAGGCACTGGAATAAGGCAGGCAGGCCAGAACTGCTGGGTGGAAAGGAGAGGCTAGGGTCTGGGGGAGGGTGCAGCTGTGAATAACTTCTGTTTTACTGTGTGGCTTCTGGCATCAAACCTTTAACACCTTATTTGCCATTTGGGAAAATGCAGATAGTGTGCCTGTTTCAGGCAAGGAATAGCAGTGGCAGATTCAAATCTGGTCTTTCCATTTTATCTATTCATACAAACCAGTTTTCTCTATTATTCCAATATTATGCAAATGTAAGAAACACTGAATACTTCAATATTCATAGATTTGTTTTATGGTGATTTCCATTAAGAGCTTTGTAGAAAGGAGGTACACACTTCACAGCAATAATATGGTATGTAATTGATTACTTCATATGGTTTCATGTGCAACTTCAGCTCCTGCTCTGGGTTTGAGAGGAGAATAAACAAGTATGAAGAAAGTGCAAAAGAGCTAAATAAGACTCTAGCAATCCATTCTATACCTACAAACAAAGGGAACATTTCTGCCTCTTTTAAATTATCTCTTTCCATGTTCCTAAATTGACGGCTTTAAAAAATGGACCATATATTTACCTCCTTGGGCATTACTTTCCATCTGCTTTTGATTAATGCAAGATTGAAATGTCAGTGACAGCTGTTCACACTGAATTGCATTTTTAAGGGAGGAAGTTCTATTCCTTTAGAAAGCATAATGTGAATGACTGTATTGTATCAGCTCTAATACCCACCCAGTACACTATTTCATTCATTGCTGATGAATTCTGAGCCTGAGTGGGCTTCTGTGATTTTTCCTCCTAAAGGCAAACCTCAAAGGTACTGTTTTTCTCCTTTAGCAAGACAAAAAACAGCAGAGAGAAAATTCTCTTCTATGTGATTTTTTAAAAAGTGTGAAGTCTTTCCCATGTTCTAATATTGGCTACAAACTTTTCATTTTTCCAAGGGCTCAGTACACAGTTGCATAAATTAGACCCAGAGCTGTTTAGAGCCTCCAAAAGCCTTAGATGTGGCTCCAAGGATTCCAAATTGATTAAATAGAGTATGACAAAAATATGAAAAACATGGATGAAGAATAACCATGTTACTCTTTAAATTAGATTTAAATATAAATGAAATTAAGGTTAGTTCAGCCAATGGAGATGCTATTGTTGGATGGTTTATTTATTCAATCATAATAAATACTTTTCAAATTTCTCAAAACAATTATGTTAGCAATCATACATGCTCAATATAACTAAAGTTTCTATGTTCCACATTTTGGAACATAGCTGACACGCATATTAAGAAATTTTCCTGTAAATCTACTGAAATATTTATATTTAAATATTGTATCAAAATTGGATTCATCATGCAGGAATCTTAATGGAGGAACCCCAGATTGTAAACCAGGTCTCTCTGGGGCAGTGAAACCCCATGAAGCACTAAAGATGGCATAGTCTTTGAACTAGTAGGCCCTCAAATCCAGAGCCACTCAGTCTTGCCTGGGTTCAGCTGAAGTCTGTAGTTACCCATCCAGATTCTTACAGCCTCCAGGTACATTCACAATATTGCTCAATTTGCCATGGATATATCATTGGGTATCATCAGTGCACTGAGGGTATTTCACTCCATGGTGACAAATGAGCTCATACAGATATTAAAGAAAAGAGAAGGAAACACCAAATCCTGTGGCACCCCACATAGTAGAGGCCAAAGGTTAGACCTCTCCTCCCCAATCATCACTAACTGGAATCAACTCTAAAGGAAGTAGGCGTACCAGCACAACACCGTGCCACCCACCCTCAGTCTCTGAGATACCATGGTTGATGATATAAAAAGTCACCAACAGGTCAAATAGGGCAAGGATGGATTCACAATTCAAATTCCGCCCATGCCATGGTTCATCCAAAAGTGTGAACAATGATTGTTTCCATCTATACTACAAACATAATGTTGTATTTAAGAAATGGGCTCCATCAGAGTTTTGATTTCACATATTACTGTACATATTACTGTACAGTACAGTACAGTATGTATTACTGTACAGTAAGCTCCAACAGGTGCTTTAAAGCAGACAGTAGTATAAACATACCACTTATCTATAACTTCTTAAAGAAACAGTGTCTTTTTCTGCAGTCAAAATCTGAAATACCATTCAACTCTATTATACATAGATAAGTACTCACAAAGAATCAATCTTGATTTCCACCCATGACTAAACCATTAGAGATCTAACAGTGTGGCTAGAACTCTCAGATGATCCTGTGTCATTTGAAAATAAGAAGATGGCATAGATTGAGCTTACATATTCAGCATATTTATTTTATTTATTGTCCATGTTTCTGTAGGGCTATTCTGGAAAGCTTACAATGTATTAAGCATCTTAAATGGCTGAAATTCTGGATATGACATATTCCTGAATTTCAAAGCAGAATTATATATTAGAAAGACTATTGAAGTTTTGCCCGGAATTTTCTAATAACACCCAGACAGACAGTTTTCTTTAAAACCAGAGTTCTGAGATCTAGAATGCATGAATCCAGTCAATACAAATTTTAATAGGATTTCTCCAATTCTGTGCCACCATCCACCATTTGTCTGGATTTTTGCCTCTTAGATATGATGACTTTACTTAACACTGGCTGATCATTCTGTTGGCACTGGTAAAGAGTATGACTGTATGCTGCCAATTGGCATGCTGTTTGGCATGGGAGCTAAGTGGGAGAAAAAAAGGAAAGCCACAATAATGGGTCCATAAAAGACCTATGGAAATAGAAAATAGGATGGGTCATTCTCCCACCTTTCCCTATTTAAAACCTGAAATATGAAACCAGTGACATAATTTAAGCTACTGTGCAGCTTACAACACCTTCCCCTGGGGACTGTATTCTGCTTCTTTGGGTTTTGGTTTATCCTATCTTAACCCTCACTGCACCTCAGTTCTCCCCCCCCCTCCCCAATGAGTACCCTCCTGCACTCTTTAACTATTACTCTCAGGAAGCTGCCTTCATTCCGGTTACAGGAATTGTTTGCAACTGTGGGAATTCACCCCACTGAAGTGTGAACTTTGTTTCTTCCCTTTGCAACTATTTAAATGCTAATGTTGAAGTTCAGTATGTTTTCTAAAATAGAAAGGGGAAAAGATAACTCCATCTACAATCCTTTACACACTTGCTTCCAAACAGAATCAGGCTGCAGAATGGGTTATTAAATTCCTAATGTTTCTTAACAGTTAGGAATAATATGGATGGTCAGGAAAGTCATATATTGCCGTCCAACAACATTGAGAAGAGGTAAGCACTACCTGACCAGCTCCTCCAATTTTAGTTGTTGAAATGAATGTGCAATATATAATGCTATAACAGCGGGGGGGGGGGGATTTCTGTTGAAGGAAGCATGAAAGGATATTGACATTTTATATTTCTTGGATTTGAATTTTAATATTTTCCTGATATTTCCTTCCCCATCACTATTGTCATAATGGAATTGAGATAAGGTTCTGCAGCTCTGAGTACAAAGAAAGCTGTTCTGTTTTTGCCATTGGATGCAGCCCAAAAGGGTAGCTTTTTCCTAGCTGTTTAGTTTCCACACTGATTCTCACAGTGTGGTGCCCAACATCACAGTAAAGGAGACACTGAAAACCTGTTTTGGATTTACAGGGATGGGATGGCTGAGAAAGGAATGGAATGGTGACTGTGCAATTGGCTTGCCTATTTTAAATCTACTGGATGATAATAGGAAAAAGGATGTTGTCACTTAGGCTGCTGAAACTGAGAAAGTACTGTGTGCAAAAGTGATTTTTATTTTCAGAAGTGTGTGAAAGTTATTTTAAACACATTTCAGAGATTTAAAATTGAAAACTTCGGTATAGTATGTTAATACACATATAAATCAAATCCATAAACAGTTGAAGAATATGAGCCCATTTCCCATATTTGAAAGCTGTATTTAATGACCAAATCCAGGAAATATGGATGCTATTTGAATAAATATAACCTGAACAGAGATACTTGCATTTCTAGGCCTGTGCAAATGATAGCCAATGTTTATTGCAGTCCAGCAGAATATTTGATCATCTTTTTCTATATTTGGTAGCCTCTGTCTATCACATGAAACATGCCAACAAGACTGGAAGATTTCAAATGATGCAAGCTGTCTATTTCAGTGGCAGATCCTCTGGGAGAATTTTCAACTTGAGAAACAGTGACTTTTCCCATTATGTTATTCTTTTCAGGAAAGAAAAAAAAATCTCTGCTTGTACTTAACTATTAAGAGAACGCAAGCTGGTGCACTCTGGTGCTTTGACGCTGAAGAAGGCTCCATTGCTAGGAATTCTCAGGGTTGCCTCTTTTTCCTCAACCACCATATAATTACAACATGGCCATAATACTTTTCCATCTGCTTTCTGAAAATATCATCTAGGATTTTTGTTGCTGTTGTTCCAAGGCTTAGCTGACCACCCTATCTTACATGAGCATTTGATATCAAGGCCCCAGTGCAGAGCTTTGGTGTTTTTTTTGTGTGTGTTCCTGGCACTTTGCCTTTGTTCCTTCCCTTGATTCTCTATGTCTGTGATCACCTCATTATTATGTCATCTCTTTCCTTTCCTTACTCGGCAGGAATTGGCAATAACTTTAGCCTCCATCTGGTGCTACAGAAGGTGTCTATGTCAAATGCTATCCTCCCCCAGGTAGTTTTTCCCTCCCTTGCTGACATCTTCTATCTTTCATACCTTCTAAAATATTCCTTCCTTCCTTCCTTCCTTCCTTCCTTCCTTCCTTCCTTCCTTCCTTCCTTCCTTCCTTCCTTCCTTCCTTCCTTCCATTTCTTCATGGGATAAAGTAAATGAGAATAATGTAGAACTCTGTGTCATTTGCCTTTTATGAGCACGCCAAAGCCTATTACCCTTTGGCCTCTTCTTCTTTTATTAACTCAAGTGCAGCTGGCAGCAATACGCCTAGAAAATCTCTGCTTGCTAAAAATGCCTTTTGTCCACAAGTTAATTTTCTCAGTTCAGCCCATTTGTTATACAGAAGCCTGTAGTTTTTCTTTCTTGCCATTTTTGTCCACAATCTTGGATCTTCTCTGATTGAATTTACCACATTGAGAGGAAGGAAACATAATTGGATGAATAAGGACATGCATCTTAAAACAACTTCTGCTTGAGAAGACCAGAGTGTTTGGGATAGTAGACGGAGGTTTCCTGTTTCAGCAAGAGGAAAGGAGTGTCTGCCATTTGTCACAGATGGGGAAGCATCCGGTTTCCTTCATGAATTCCGCTCACAACAACTCCCGCTCCAGAAGATACAAGCGCAAACAATCTTGCACATGTAGCTTGGGACCCTTATCTCACAAAGCATTGAGCTTCACAACCTTGAAATCCTGAAAATGCTGAAGACAGAACAGACACCTCAGATTTGTCATCCCCCATGAAACTACTGTATTTAAATTGCAAAGCAGAGCAATTACATGCACTGACCCTTTCCTGTTTCCACATTTTTTTTATTGCCCTGGAGGTTGACTTATTCTCCTCTTGTTTCGAATAAACAAGGTCACACTCTGGAGAATTTCCCAGCTTCTCAGGCAGTCCTTCTGGCCATTTAACCCATTGTGTTTGCTCTAATTGCAGAAATACCCTTCCTTTGCCCTTAGACATGAATTCCAAGAGCAAGGAAGTGTGTTGCACTGCCTGCTCTATTGCATGTGATCGATTAGAGCTGAAAGTGGCAGAAAAAATGTGAGACAAGCCCTCATTTTTTTCTTTTTTTTTGCTTTTTACTGACGTTAAAGCTATCAAGTGGTTTCTTGCTTAGCCCATATGACTTGCATAGTTTGGCTTTGCATATTGTGTGAACAGCACATTTTGTAAACCTAGCCAATCCTAATCCTAACAAGACATGGTTAAATAAACCCTGTCAATATGTAATACAGAAAAAGAAAGCACCAATAGACAATCTTGTGGCTTCCCTTCATTCAGCCAGTTTCCTGTGGGACTCTTTCCT
Source organism: Notechis scutatus (assembly GCF_049901735.1). Classification (NCBI taxonomy): domain Eukaryota; kingdom Metazoa; phylum Chordata; class Lepidosauria; order Squamata; family Elapidae; genus Notechis; species Notechis scutatus. Next base: position 172,232,500 of record NC_142011.1, read on the forward strand.
TCAGTCTGGTCCCTGACCTCTTCACTCACCCTACAGCCCTCTTTTGGCAGCAGAGGAAAACAGAACTGGCTTCTGCATAATTTTTTTAATGGATTGGTTGACTGGTTACCTGGAGTGTGTGAAGTACTGACATTGAGTAGCCAATTCCTGATTTGAGCCATGTAATTGAAAGGATTTGGCTTTTGTACTTCTGTAGCCTGCCTGCAAGGAATTTTCTTTCCCATGGCCCCTGTTCCTAGAGTAGCTTCTTATTTGCTTTTCACATGTTATATCCTTAGGGCAGTTTAACACCCTCCCCCCCATTCCTGTAGCAAAACCTCTTCTCAAGTGCCAGCTCTTCAACATCACTTATCCAGCAGTTGTATCTCAAGTACACAAATCCTCACAACCACTAGCCAGGAGATATAATACATAATATGCAATTGCATGTGTTTCCAGTGTAAACAACCCCACTTGTCTCAAACAATCAAACTGTGGAGTTTTTTCTTATGTCATGCTTATTCTGTATGACACACATTGCATGCTATGGCTGTGTAACATTCACTGGAAAATAGTGCAGGTTGGAAGCTGCATTACTATCTTTTCCCTGCTGTTTTATTCTACACTTGATCTCTAGATTTCCCTTTTCCTTCATTCTTTTTTCTCTGTTTTATTGCTTTAAACAGATCAGAGAGAAGACTTGAATCTGAAAATTGTCCAGAATTTATTCTTTGCAGAAAGGGGGACTATGCTTCCAATACAATAGTGATTTCCTTTCTATTTTGCCTTTGTAGTATTTTCCCACCACTTCAGAGTCTGCTTTTTTTCAGATCCAGCGTTGATCCATTGGTTGTGACAGGAACCAACTGACCAGTTTGTCACCGAAGCCTGACAAGGTGGGCTGAGAGACAACGTGGCTGGCCCAAAGCCACTTAGCCAGCTTTCATGCCTAAGGTGAAACCAGAACTCAGACCTCTGGTTTCTAGCTGGTGCCTTAACCCCTTAGACAAAACTGGCTCTCTTCCAATTCCACGCTGCTTCTGAGAAGCAAATCTACTCTTTACCCTCCTGGATTTATTTTAGGTGACTCATTCAGTACTTTCTGGATGTCTTTATTGTTTGAAATGTCAGAATGATGGAAAACTATCTGCTTGAGCTCTGATCCCTGGAAACTGCTTTTCGCCTCACCACTGGGGAAGTTTGAGGAGCATTTGGATTTTATTTTGCTATCTCTCTTTCTGCCTTCCACAGACTGGGTAGATGCAGACTGAGATGGTCTTGTTGGAAGAAAGGGAGAAGGTTGAGGTCAATGGAATCTGTTCTTTCTAGTTGACTGTGCCCTGGGCTGTCTCTGTGTGGCTTTATCTGAATAGTAATTAGCTGGCAGGAAAAGACAAGCAGCGTAACAGATAGGAAGTGGTTACTCTGCAAGATCTGAGATCTAGTGCCAATGCAAAGAAGAACAGAACAAAATGAAAGTTACACCTGCCCCATAGGGACTGCTGAGAACTTGAGAAGGGGAATAGTTCTGTCTTGTAATGACTCAAACAACTGCTCTCCTTTTCCCCCTCTTTTTAAAAAAAAAACCCTCCAGCATCCTCTTCTCTTCGTATATTATAACATTATACTATGATTATATGAAATTGTGTCATATGAAGGATTACAAGGTGTTCTTCTCCTCAAAAAACTACACACTCAACATTCTATAAAACTCATGGCTAATATATTTCTGCATACATTTTGCTTAGTATTTTGATAGGCAGTGTTTCAGAGATAAGAGACATATATAAATACATATAAATATGTATGGAGGCATCTTTCTCTCAAACCCAGACTCTGGGGTGGCCACTGTCTAGCATGACCCAATTATTCCTTTCCTCTTTTCTTGAATGCCAGGTTTTTGATGAATAAAAATTATATATCTCTGCACTGATGCTAAATTTAGACCTCCTAATCCATTTCCTCCCAATTCAAACACCATAAACAATATGCACAATTTTACCAATGGGGAAACCACTTTTACGGGCAAGCTTCATCTGCTGTTTCTTTTTTAGCTAGCAGCCTTGTGCTAACTCTGAGATATAATACTGTCTTAGAAGTTTTCTTTAGATATTCTCTGCTTCTCTATATATATGAAATCAAAATAGCTGCAATTTATATCTATTACTTCTTTTTCTAGTTTCTGTGCTATGGAAAATAGTTTTTAACCATCTTCTAATTATAGATATACAACCACAGTTATCATATCTCTTCTGGTCTTTTATCTTCAGAATGACCATTACAAGTTCCTTCAGCATTCCTGAATGAATATGTCTTTAGGTCTCTATATCATTTTGGCTTTTTTGGAATCTTCTCTGACTCATCAAGATCCTCCTAGAAATGTGGTGCCTAGACTCAAACATAGTTCTTCAGGTATTTTTTCACTAGTGCTGAATAAAGAGAGATTACATTACATGTGTCTTTGATACCATGTTCTAATGTAGCCCAGGCCTGTATTTTCCCTGCTAGCAGCTGTCTGAAACTGCTGACTCATGTTCAGCATTGTGAATTACCACATCTAAGTCCTTTTTAGCTGTCATGTTCCCAAACAATGGAGTTATTTTATATGCATGTGCAACATTTTCTCCCCTAAAATACCTTGCATTTGTCTCTGCTGTTGAAGGACTTTATCCTAGTCTTCCATCTTGTTCAAATTTGATTACAAACTCCTTCTGTCATCCTGAATATTGGCCAGATCTAGGATTTTTTAAAAAAATCATTTTAATTTGGTTTAATTTCTCCAAATATATAAGTTTTTATAAGGATTCTGAGCTGATTCAGTAGTATAGCCATAGGAAATCTACTTTCACTCATTACTGTACCTTTATGGTTAAGAAAGGTTGAGTTTGCACAATCAAATTATAACCGAATTCTAGCCATTCAATAAATATTTGTCTACAGACCTATGCATTATTGCTTGAAAATTAATTCCAGCAAAATATTTAATAGGAAAAAGCATTTAGCAATGCTAATAATAGATCTACTATTATGTTGTACTGGATACTTGATTTAGGACAAATCAAACTGTTCTAACATATTTGTTTTGCTTCAATTTCCCTCCCAGTGATTTAGTTATCTCTGATTTGGAGAATTCTAGAAACCTTCGATGTGCCAGTTTTGATGCTTGCAAAAAGCTGTAACAAAATTGTGATGATGGGGAAAAATAGTAATGATCCAAACCTATATTCCTCCTGTTGGCAGAGGATAATATAAGGTAATGTGGTAGACTCCCCTGCTGATATAAGACATTTTTACTCATATTCTTCTTCTGCAAGTTACTTTGCACTTAGTGCAGGGAACACAGCTGTTATGGGTGTTTGTGTGTCAGCTGTCAAGTCTGCAGCTATTTGTGTCTTAGTTGTAACCAAAGTAGAGCCAAAATAAAACTAATGCTTATCATGCAATAACAATCCTTTAACATGCTCATACCATAAATTCTGGAAAACATTTGATATTTGGTGGAAAAGAGGAGAAAGGTTTCTGGAAAGTTACTTAACAAAGTAAGAACAGGATTGTTATGAAAACCGGACAGGAATACAAGTATATCTGATGCATTTTGCTACCTGGAATATAATAAAGTAACAATGATAGAGTTGGAAGGGACCTTGGAGGTCTTCTAGTCCAACCCCTGCTATGGAAGGAAACCATATATCATTTCAGACAAATGGCTGTCCAATCTCTTCTATAAAACTTCCAGTGTTGAAGCACACACAACTTCTGGAGGCAAGTTGTTCCACTGATCAATTGTTCTAACTGTCTGGAAATTTCTCCTTAGTTCTAGGTTGGTTCTCTCCTTAATTAGTTTCTATCTGTTGCTTCTTGTCCTGCCTTCTGGTGGTTTGGAGAATAGGTTGACCTCTTGTTCTTTGTGGCAGCCCCTTACCATATTGGAAAACTGCTATCGTGACACCACTGGTTCTTCTTTTCATTAAACTAGATATATTCAATTCCTGCAAGCATTCTTCATATACTTTAGCCTCCAGTCCCCGATCATCTTTGTTGCTCTTCTCTGTACATTAGAGAGTATCAACATCTAAAATTTGTCATCAAATAAAATTTAGATGAAAAGTTTTACTTGGGGAGATTGGACTTGGAAATGAGCAGCAGAATATGATAAACATTATGGATTGTTCCAATATCTCATCCTTCTAATAGGTGTAGTTTACCTTTTTCAAATTCAATATCACAAAAATAAATATTGAAAGATGCAAAACTTTCACACATCAGGAACCCTGTCACCTATCGTTTACTGTAGCTGAGGGAGATGAAATGAGGGAAGAGATGCCTAGAGTAGGGGTTACCAATTTTGGCAACTTTAAGACATCTGGACTTCAATTCCCAGAATTCCTCAGACAAGAATTCTGTAATTGAAGTCCACATGTCTTAACATTTCCAAGATTGGAAACGTCTGCTCTAGAGTCTCCCTGATGCTTAATCAAACATGAACTTGACCAAACATAGGTTAGAGCTGCTATTAAGGCCTACCTTATGGTGGTAAGTGTGAAGAAGTGGCAGTACTTCTCTACCCATATTATGTCTACAGATTGCTGTCCCAAGATTTTATTTTGATTGATACATAGGTAAAGGGGCCCAGGGAAACTTTGGAAGGCTAGGTGGAGTATCTCAGAGTCACTCATACTCTTAGTCACCTGTAGTTTGGACTAGTGTAATGTTCTCTACATGGGACTGACCTTAAAGAATATCTGGAACCTTCAACTCATGCAAAATGCAATAGTGTGGGCAATTACGTTTGCTCCTTGAAGAGCACATATTACATCTCTGCTCTATCAGTAGCATTCTTCAAAGTCCAATTCAAGGTGCTGGTTTTGATCTTTAAGGCCCTTCATGGAATGGGACTAGCATGCCTAAGGGATGTCCTTTCCCTGATTACATTAACCTGCCCCATTAGATCTGGCAGAGAAGGCATGTTGAGGTACAGTAATAGTGTACAGTAATGTAATTGATAATAACCCTCTTCACAAAAACTACAGGACAATCTGAAACATGACACTGAGCAGCTAACAATAGTTAAAACAAGATAAAAAATATATCATAAGATTATGAATAACTGAGATAAAACAGATAACAACAATTAGCATAAGCATAATACAAGCTCAACCAGACATTCGGGACTTGAGGCTCCATGAAAGGCCTTATCAAAAGCCAGTAAGGCCAGGTCCAGTGACATCTCCAGGGGAAGGATGTTTTAGGCACTGTGACAAAAAGGCTTTCATCCCAAGTCCTGCCAGATGACATTCCCTGATAGATTGGATCCTGAGCATCTCTTTCCAACTGGATCTAACAGCCAGGTAGATTCAACTTGGGAGAAAGAGGCCCACACTAATATGGTGCCATTCTGTAACAATGTATATAAACATGAAGAATGTTTTACAAAAGTTTTAGAAAGACAATAAAATTGAATCCTACAAATAAACTAATTAAATATAGAAAGCAGCCATCTACCCGTTGATTTGCAAGCCTGACTAGAGGACAGCCAGAAGAGTTTCTAACAAAATGTGTGCACTCCTGGAAAAAGTTTCAGCTACATTAATGATTCAAAAAATGGTATTTTGAATGAGCTCCCCCAAGTTTCAAAGTACCTCTTTGGAAAAATTTGCATAGCCCTATCATTTAACATCCATTTAATGTCAGTACTAGATCAAGGGCTATTGAATACCAAGGACTTCATCTATAGAATAATAGTCTCTTCCTGCAATTCCAGTACTAATATATATGCCTTTCCCTACATGAGCCTTAAAAATAATTAGGTGCTCACCTGCTTCTCTTGCTTGCACTGCTGCCAGTCTCTTTCTCCCTGCACAATTACAATGCAAGTGTGTTTATGCCTTTGTTTCTTCTAATCTCAAATACCTGCTCTTCCTCTAGGAATGCAGCTTACAAATATATTGCTCAGCTGTTGACAATTTATCTGCTGCCAATTGTTTACAAATGTAATTTATTTTTCTAGAACAAGAGGTTGAAGATATCTGCATTGAGCCCAGATACTTTTAATTTGGTATTTTACTTCATTGATTATTAAGGTTTTACATCATTTCAGATCTGAAAAGGGAAAAAAATTCTTTGGAGTATGCTGGGATGCCATTGTAGCTTTTCCTACCCCTTCTTAAACCAGCAGCATTTTCCCTGGAGTTCTACAGCTATCCTTTGCGGCTGCTATGTGATATGGTTGGTATAAGGAACTGCTGACAGGTGTTATGTTAGTACCCCTAAGGGTTCTAAAGTAAGTTTTTGCCTTCTAATCTGAAGTAGTACATATTTACCAATAAACAACATCAAGTAGAAAATATTTGGCTTTCATGATATATTCAATGTGGAAAAACTTTCCCATAAAATCCTGATTTTGGATTGCACCATGCCTTTTTTATATTTCAACTTTCTTTTCTTTTGAGAATGAAGTGAATCAATTGTAATATTGCTGTGTCCTATCAAGATTGCATTCAAAACATTGTAGAATAAATTTTCTGCAACTTGTCACAAACCATTAGTTGCCTGACAAGAACACACCGGCAGGAACTATGGATAAACAAAATACGAGTAATAATCATATTCAGTTTAAAATGAAAATTTGGAGTAATGGTCAAAGCATCAGACTAGAATTGTGGAGAAAGTGAGTTTCAGTCCTGCCTTAAGCACAAAGTCAGCTGGATAACCTTGGACCAGTCAATCACTTTCAGCCCTAAGAAGCAGGAAATGACAAACCACTTCTGAAAATGTTACCAAGGAAACGGCAATGACTTGTCCAAGCAGTCACCAGGAACCAAACTGACATAAAGATGCTTAGGTGTCCATGTGTGCGCACGTGCATGCGCGCACGCACACACACACACACACACACACACACACACATCAAGTTTTAACAGCATCATTGCTTAATTGTTGACTTCATTAGGCCTGTCCAAATAACACCTCATATTAAAAATGTTTGTGAGTGGAATTTATGCTATTGTATTCTCCATACCAAAGATGAAGCACAAATTCTGAATTAATAAGTCTCAGATTGCTGCCAATTTTCTTGGTGGACTTGCTATGAAATCTACATGCTTAGCAAAATATTTTCCTTGGATTAAAGTTAGTAAGATATATTTGAAAATATCTACTATATATTATAGAAGACAAGTATGCCTACCTCGAGGGGTAGTTCGACCTTCTGTCCTGTCACTAATAGGGTCTCAAAAAGAGCCAGGATATTCAAAACTGAGGGGTCCTTGGTGGTCTCTGAGCTTGGTTGTTTTCTTGCAGATGTTTCATTACCCAAAACAGGTAATATAATTAGTGATGATGAATTACAAATATTTTCCTTTATTGATATTCAACATTCTTCAGATTTTCTGCCCGTTGGAAAGGATTATGGGGCACATTCATTACAGTCAATTGAGTTTCCATTTAGATGAGGTGAAAGCCAAGCTAAGCCCATTAGATCTAAATGTTGTCCTGTGTACAGAATAAAAGTATTTTCTAAAATGTATGATCAGTTTCCCTTGCAGTCGTTCCCCTGACTATGCACTGAATAAGAACTATTCCATATTTCTTGTCTACTACACTTAACTAGCACTCTTCCCATTGGTGAAATTCCTGATAGGTTTCTCAGAACTTAATTGAAAAGCATAATTTTAATTAAAATGAATGAAATAAAGGAAAATTTGAGTGCATTAAAAATGTATTAGTGGATCAAGAAAGTACTTCACCTACAGGCTAGTGGGGCAGAGGAATAAGCAAATAAGAAATATTTCTGGTTCTGCTCTCATTTGGCAACATCAGCTTGGTGGGAAAAGTGTTAATGTATTACTTTCCTATTGCATGCTTGTTTATACAGATACCAACTTAAAAATGGAGAGAGGAGAGTATAGAACTTCAAGAAGGCCAATCCACAGCTACTAGTCAAAGTGTCTTCTATGCAAAGGACTGGTGTAATACTGGATTCTATTGCAAAATGTTGTCATTTAGAATTTGTGATCACAGCATCTTTTTCTAGCACGTTTTAGTTTTGAAGTAAATGTTGTTTCAGGAATGGTATTTTATCACTTCAATGAATGAAGCTTAAAGCTTCTGGAAATTTTCACAGCCTCCTAGTTCTACTTTATATGGTTATATGGTTCTTTCACTCCCACCTGATTCATATGGTAGCAAAAATTCTCAAATTGATTGCCTTTTTATTAATGTTCACCAACAGCCTTTCTAAACATTTATATAAAGATATTAAAGGGAAAGGAGACAACATGGAATCTTGATGCACTGTATAAATCAAAAGACATAGTGAAAAAATATTGCATTAACAATCTTTTGAAAATCATTCCTTAGAAAATATTAGGCCATCAGCGTCAACCAGGCCGGATTCATCAAGAACTGTGGCACCACCGATGCCATCTTCGGTGTGCGGATGCTGATGGAGGCTCACAGAGAGAAGAAAATCCCGCTCCACACCGCCTTCTTGGACTTGGAAAAGGCCTTCGACCAAGTCCCGCACGATCTCATCTGGTACGCACTGCGAGATCACGGCGTGCCCGAGCTACTCGTACAATGGGTCCAACTCCTATACAGATGTCACAAAAGCCGTGTAAAAGCGGCAGCTGGGATATCAGAGGAGTTCAATATCACCGTCGGCGTACACCAGGGCTCTGCTCTCTCACCACTGCTGTTCATTCTGGTGATGGACACAATTACACACGACCTGCACACGCCCGCCCCATGGACGCTGCTCTACGCCGATGATGTGTTCCTGGCCAACCTGCGCAAGGCTGAACTCGAGCACCTAGTCCAACAGTGGCACGACCGCCTCGAGCAGTTCGGGCTCCGGTTGAACCTAAAGAAGTCCGAATACCTGACCACTGACAACGAAACGACAGGCTCCATCCACGTGAACGGGCAGGAGCTACCGCGCGCCTCCACCTTCAAGTACCTGGGAACTACTCTTGGGGAAGAAGGCCTACTACAAACTGAGGTGGCAGCCAGGATCAACGCAGCGTGGGGCAAATGGAAGTCCGTCACGGGCGTCCTCTGCGACAAGAAGATGCCGATGTGCCTGAAGGCGAAAATCTATAACTCTGTGGTGCGCCCCGTGGCCATATACGGCGCAGAGTGCTGGCCGATGACCAAAGAAGTCGAAAGCAGACTCCAGACAATGGAGATGCGAATGCTCCGATGGTCGGTAGGCCTCACCCTACTCGATCGCGTCAGGAATGAAGAAGTGCGCAGACGGTTCAACGTCGTGCCCATCCCCACGGTCATGAGGCAGTCCCGGCTACGATGGTTCGGCCATGTGAGTCGCGCCAAGGAAGAATCCATCATCAAATCTGCGATGAAGGTGATTGTCGGAGGAGCGAGACCGCGTGGTAGACCTAAGCAACGCTGGATGGACACGATCAAGGCCAATCTAGAGATCGCGAAGGCAGACCCGACATACGTGGCAGACAGAGAGGCGTGGAAGCAGTACTCAAGGACATTAGCGGACCTCGCCAGAGCGCGAAACAAACGCTGAAGAAAAAGAAGAAAGAAGAAGAAGAAAATATTAGGCCTATGTTGTCATGTGTACAAAGTACAAGTATGCTTGGGCTAGCATTCCCAAAACTCATGATGTAGGTTAATGGCAATGATGCTGAAAATCTTGGAGAGACCCAGTGAAATCAAGTCCTTTAATAACTTAACCATCAAGAAACTAGATGCCTATGAGCTGAAATCAGCTTTTTCTAACCCTCCATTCCTCCAAAAGTTTTTGAACTCCCAATTTAGCACTCTGTCCTGAAATTCTGGAGTTAAAATTCTAATATGTTTAGAACACATCACATTGGGAAAACCATCAACAGATGGTTTCCAGAATTTTCTGGAATCGATATGACACCATATACTCTAACATGATACATTTCTTCAAAAGAGTAAATTACTTCAATCTCCTTTAGAGTAAAAGGATAACATACAGTTAAGCTGCTCTCGGTTCTTTTAATCTTTCTTCCACCCTGCATTTTGTAAATCTTGTTTCAGATTCCTGATTTTCCAATGCATCTCAATGCAGCTTGTTGCAAAATGGGAGCATGTTCATATGCTTTTCAAGTTGTCTAAAATGGAAATGATAGATAAATCTTGAGCCCAGGTAAAATTGAAGGCAGTAGGAAAACAAAACAATATGAATAGACCCTCATGGGAACTGTTTGTGGGGAATAAAAAAAATTATTGGAATGAATTTTACATTAATTAATAAAAGGTTAAACTTAACATGCCCACATAGTACATCTTACAACAAAGTCAGGCAAACTATACCCTGATAAAGAGCAGCTTTGACTTTTATTGCTCTTGAGAAGTATCCTATGTTGGCTTCCACAGTGTAGTAACCACTGAAGACTTTCTGCCTATTACTGATAGTAGATTTGAAGCATCCATTATCTCGGTGCCTAGCTTCTGTGACAAATTCTCAGTGATCTGTCTCCTTTAAGACAAGAGAAAGGCTGTGGCTTTACTTCCACCAGCTCCCCTCCTTTCTGTGCCTCTGAATATAACACAATATCCAAACACAGCTGTCAGTCAGGCTCCTTGGGGAACAGTCTGTATGTTTACATGAATGATCATATGGTAACCTTGTCCAGCTCATGGGCAAGTCACACGATTACCTCATCTGCAGTCAAATTATCTCATCCATGTGAAATACAGCAAGTACAAGACAGGATGTGAAGCACACAACTCTCCCTGGTATGGCTTCCTCATTAAGAGATATAAGTCCTACCCACCACAGGAGACAGAAGTCCTACTCATTCAGGAAATAAACCTGAGATCTGTTCATCTTATAATTATCCCTACTCATGGGGCTAATCATAAGTCAATGGGGTTTATTTCATGACAGGCTAGGAAGTATGTCCTATGTCCCTATGAAGGTCTGATCTCTGTGGAGTTACATTTACCCTTTACAAGTCACATGGCAAAGCCCACAAGAGACATCATTTACCCCTCTTTAAGCAAATACAAGGGGAAAAAAATGAAAAAAAATACAACCAGGCTATGTGTGATATTGGCAGAGGTTGCAATGGAGCTCTTAGTTTTTTCCCCCCGAATTTGAAATAGTATGTGCTGAATTTCCATGTTTCCTTCATGTTCCCTTCTTTAAAAATATTGCATGGGAGGTGAGGGAATGTAAAGCAATTATCTCTGCCATAGGCTGTTGGGTTTAGCAGCCTCCATCAAGTTATTCACAGTGTAAAGGACAAGCTGACCTACAGAGGTCTCTTCCTTCCAATCAGCATTTATAATATAAAAAGATCACCTTTATTTGCGCATTTGTCTCTGTAAGCTTTTAGCTTCCTAAGTGGATATTTGTTCCACTTAGTTCCTTACATGCTATAATATTTGCAATTTCTGTTTTGTTTATTTTAAAGCCACTTTAAAAAAAAGTACACTGGAAAGTGGGACAAGGAACTCCTAAGCCTTCCTTCTTTTTGCAAGTAAACACCTTGAAAAAACCATGTATGTATCATCTATTTATTTCAGGCTATTTATAATTTCTGATGTGAACAAACAGCTGTCCTTATCTGTCATGATGCAATATTGTAAATAGCAGATTAAAGCTATCCTTTCTCTCCACCTCTTCGTTTTTCCAAGCTTGATATGTGAAACTGTTTCTCACAGTACAGTCTATCTATGGCTCACAGTACAGTCTATCTAATGCACATCTGGAGAAACATCCTAGAGAATAGGTCTTAGGATCCCAGGAGCACTAGTCAGACTGGAAATGTTAACCAGTATCCATGGTGAGCCTCCCTATCTCTCAGTGCCAGGTGTTTTTCAAGTAATTTCTTGGAAAGGCTGGCCCTAGGGAAGAGAATCCAGGGGAGCAGTAATTAGGGGCTACCTTGCATAGCACTATTACTTTACACTGCTCTTGAAATCCGGAGATGTGAAAGGTAGTAAAGGAAGTGCACAGATGAGATTTCATGTTTCCAAAAGGTATCTTTTTTGTCCACCCTCCATGAGAGTTGAAAGAAATACAAAAGTATTTTTAAAACTTGGGAACCATAACATGTTTTACTGAAACGTATCAGTGTAGAGTGCTTGCTTTGTCTTAAAATAGGATCCATATACTATCAGTAGATATTTAGGCTGAGAGAAAATATTTCTCACAACTTCTTTGCCAATCTCAGTTATGGAAAAAATACTTTCTCCAAGCTCTAATCAGCAACTAATTAATAAAACATTTTCTGCTAAGTTCTGGGCACAAAATTTCCCATTTGTATAAAATACAGAGTTTAAAGTAAGGCAGGATGTCCATTAGCCCTTTGATTTAATGCTTTTGGATACAGATCAGTTCAACTCTCTATAGTATTGTGCAATGACAATCAACAGAGTTTGGTGGATAGGAGACCTGGTGACTAAAGAGCAGCTTTTTCTCCCATCCCATTGTTTTTTTTTTAGTTATCTCTCTTTAGGCATTTGGGTGATCTGCTGCTGCATTAAAAAGCTAATACAATACTAGGTTGCATTAACAGAGAGATAGAATCAAGATCACATGAAGTAATGGTAATAAAGGCCTACTAAAACCACACTTAGAATACTGCATTCAGTTTTGATCATCCCAATACAAAAAAGATGTTGAGATTTTGGAAAGAGTTCAAAGAAGAGCAATAAAAATGATTAGGGGCCTAGAAGCTATAACATGCAAAGAACAATTGCAGGAACTGGGTACACCTAGTCTAATGAAAAGAAGGACTGGGGTGACATGATAGCAGTCTTCCAAAATTTGGAGGGCTGCCACAAGGAAGAGGGGGCCAACTTATTTATCAAAGCACCAGAAGGCAAGACAAGAAACAATGGGTGGAAACCAGTTGTGATGACCCGGGTCGTGGCACAAAGGCAACACAGTCAAACAAGCAAGAAGAGTCCCTTTATTATCTCTTCAGCTGGAGAAAAAATCTCCCAAGAAAAGTCTTTAAATGGAGGAAATTCAGTCCAAAAACAAAGTACATACAAACTGTAACTAAAAATCCAAACAAACCACACTGTAGTAATTAACATGATAGGGCAGGAGAAGGAATTGCAGACTTGAAAGCACAGCAAAACATACACAGTTGGGAAGACACCAGGAACACAGATAAGCCTTGACAATATCAGATAATTCATGATTTGCTCCCAAAAACTTGTTGTGTGCAGCTTCCCTTTTTAAACACTGTGTTCCCAGCTGCAGCTAATGAAGGGAATCAGGGCCCTTTCCTCTCTCGTAAGCCATGCAACTCACATTGCTCCCTTCTCTGTTCCTCCTTTTGTGCCCTAGGATGAAGAGGGGGTGGGCCTGGGTCTTCCTCTGAATTCCCTCTCCCTTGCTCTACCTCTCTCCTGCTCTGCCCAGCCGGACTTTGCCCTTTCCCAGCTTCTTCCATAGTCAACGGAGCCACACTCCCACACTCTGTCAGCTTCTCGGCCTCCCCCTCTGAATCAGATTCTGACAGGGGCAAGACACCAATCAAGGGGAAAAAACAACCTAGAACTAAGTGGAAAATTTCTAACAGTGAGAACAATCAAGTAGTGGAACAAATTGTCTTCGAAAGATGTGGGTGCCACATCACTGGAGGCTTTAAAGAAGAGATTGGACAGCCCTTTGTCAGAAATAATATAGGTCTCCTGCATAAGCAGGAGGTGGGACTAGATCACCTCTAAGGTCCCTTCCAATCTATTTCTGTTACATCTGTCAGAGTTGGCAAATAGATGACAGAGAGAAAAGGTTCTTTGAGACAATGGAAGAGAACTGACTTTTCCAGTGCCAGAAGGCCCTGAAAATCGAATGGCAATGATTAGCTAGGAAGACTTTAAGATAACTGGGTTATCCGAGGGACCGTCTCTTGCCAGTCACAACTACCCGACCCATTAGAGCAAGGAGGCAGGGAATGTTGTGGGTTCCACCCCTGAGGGAGATACACCTGGTGGGACCCAGAAGAAGGGCCTTCTCTGTGGTGGCTCCTCTCTCTGGAATATCATTCCCTCAGAGATTAGAATGACCCCCCACTCTAGCACCCTTCTGAAAGGCACTGAAGACCTGGTTTTGCCAACGGGCCTGGAGAACCCAGAGAGGGATGGAGCCCATCAAATGGCTAGTGTGATCTGCTGTTGTCGGGACGGGAGATGGTAGTTGGGTTTTTTTAAAAAAAAAATTTCCCAAATTTTGTTCTATTGTACTTTACTAATTTATTTGATTCTTTTTTTTAGTTTTTTTTATTGTTTTTTATTATGTAAGCCACCTCGAGTCGCCATGGGCGAATAGGCGGCAATATAAATTAAATAATTAAATAAAAATAAGACATAGCCCCAAGAGGGCCATGAGAATCAGGGCAGCCCATGTCCTTAAATGTATACCAACACAACACACCACAGAAAGATACATGGTACAGTTTAGTTTGAAAGCAACTGGAGAAACTACTTTAAATCCCGAGGAGGAAGCCACAAGTTTAGGCTGCCTACTTAGAGGGTTACATGTGAATTGAAAATGAAATTATTCTAAATATCATGGCTGAGGCAGCTCAAATCCACAGTCGTGCAGAGGATTCCGTAGCCTAAAAGTAGGAAAATACTTCCTGTCTCTATTGTATTAAATATGGAATGCTGACTACACACAGTAGATAGTTTCAGGTCATTCCACAAAATGACTCACATGCTGGTGCCAATGAACGGCTCTGAGAGAGAGAGAGGGGAAAAAAAATGCTGCCATGGACAAAAATTTGTTGCCCCATCATATGAATGTTTTTTCAGAGCAAAAAAAATCTCCTAGATACCATAGATTCTTAAGATTCTAAGAGAATATCTTCGGGTTGCTTACTTCAAGTGACAGTCACACAAAGTATGTAAAGTGAAACATAAGAGGAAATGTGTGAGGTGGAGACTGCTTTTATTATTGCTGCTAAACTACACACTATATACTCTGATACTCCAAGCTACTGTTCATTCTTTCTCAAATGAAAGAAGTCAGGGGCGTCCTGTTTAGTAGCCAGAAATTTGCATTGATTTTATTAATATGTAAAACTGTTTGATGATTCTGATATCAGCTACAGTATTTCCCTTTTCCTTTATGAATATCAGTAAAAAGAAAACAGTATAGGATTGAGATTTTGGCCCTTGCTGATAGAAAGCAGAGAAATCTTTCTGCAGAACTCACTTGAAAAATTGCCCCCCAAAAAATTCTGTCATTTTTGGCCATCCGCGGTCAGGAATAAATCCTCAACAATAGAATCCACGGCAGCATTCCAAATCAATAGTGTAATTGTTTTGTTCCTTTGAGACTAGATTTTCCTTTAATTAAAACTAGAAAAAACAAAAGAAGTTTATTTAATTAAAATGACTGAAGCGCATAAACAAACATATTTCCTTTTTTATTTTAAGAAAAGGCAGAATGAAAGACACAAGAAATTTTGCAAAGGAAAATGTCACTGTGGTTTTTCTCTTTACATTGACAAAGTTTTTTAAAAAATGATTACGAAAATATTACAAGATAGAGTGAATTGTGAAAAAGAATTAATTACACTCAGGTTTGCTAGGCCCATATTTCTAATACCTTATTTACAAGTTTCCAAAATGGTGGATAGTTCATCTAAAGTAATGGAGGACCTTAAATGTAATTGTGATTATTCTGATTTGTCATAAAATGCAAAATGTAGATAATCTTCAGCTAGCCTATTCCCAGTGATAAATGGAACAGCTATAAATGGTTGAAATGCTAATCAGAACGCCTGTTCTCAACTTCATCCCACAAGCCACAGTGAAGATGTCACAATAACAATAAAATGCTCCATTACCAACCAAAGCAATTAAGTCAAACTAATTGAATTACAATTAACAATTATTTAATTTTTGTACTTGTGGAGCATTATATTATCAGCAAGCTGTCTATGCGGTATTTTGCTACATTGTAAATGGTTTCAAAGTCACTGAATATTTCCAGCAGTCTGATCTTAAATGTGCATGCTTGGAAAAAAAAAACCATGGAGTGAAATGGATTTTATTAATGTGTATATATGCTTTTGATTGTAGATTTAATCTTAATGTTAAAGTTGGGCCAAATCTGCCACCCATGCTATTTTGCTTTTAATCTGAAAACCAGCATGCTATTTGTATTGTCAGGAAATCACCGATAGCTTAGTTTACTTTGCAAATTTGTCATGAACATAAAATTTGGGTGGTATATCTGCCATATGGTTAAGGAATTATAATAATTTGCTACAGCATTTATTACTCTTTATTTAATGAAAGCTTTTATTTAAAAGTTTAGGTTATTCTAACACAGAGAAATGTATATCTGGTACAATAGTAATGGGTTCAGTATTGCACATGGGTGGAATGAACTGGGCTTCATTTCAAGTTAGCCAGTGGTCTGAAGGTTTTTCAGCTTTCCAAGATCCCAAATCTTCCGTGTCATTTCACACAAAAAAGGGCTGACTAGAAGACTTGGATGTGCATTGCAGGCTTGATTTGACCTGTCATTCTCTCTCATCTGGGAGTAGCTACTTTCTCCCCTATGGTCTTCAAAGCCCTGCAGTCTCCAAGAAATTGCCAGATATGGAGGGTGTATGAAGAATGACAAAGTATACAGAATACCAAACTTCAATTACAGCAAATGTTTCTGCAAAAGTGGACACGTTCACCTACAAATACTGGCTCATTCCATAATTCCACTGAATTCATAATAATGGTGTTCTCAGGAAACAAAGAGAAAGAGCAAGTAATACTTGTTATTAATTTTAGGATATTGTTCGAACTAATCAAGTCTGCCTTTACTCGACTTACCCAGCTTGTTAAATGTATTATATACAACTCACATTATGCCCAGCTAACATTATGTTCAGCTAACTGGCTGAACATTTGGAGAATTGTAATCCAATATAGAAGGGAGAATTGAAGAAAGTTCTCTATATAGATTGATACAGGCCTTTCAGGATTTTGAAGGAGCTTTCCTATTCCTGCTTGGAGGTGTTATGTATTGAAGCTGAAACCTAACATTTATTTATTTATACATACATACATACATACATACATACATACATACATACATACATACATACATACATACATATATATATATATATATATATATATATATATATATATATATATATATATATATATATATATATAGTTTTCTGAGGTTCTCATGGTATTTGTATGTGGATCTTTGGTTATTCGGGTTCTCTCCCGCGTAAGATTCAAAGTATCTAGGCAACGCTTTGGCGAGGTCCCACTCGCCATCTTCAGGCTGGTGCTTTCGGCTTAGTGCCAGTGCAAGCAGTGTGTGACCGGAGCTGCCATCTCTCTATATACAAGTGGTGGGGGTGGTGTGCTGGGCTGGTTGGCTGTGCTGCAGCCTCTTGATTGGTAGATGGAGTTGATGTTGGTATAATGGGCTGTGTAATGGCCTTTTGTTGTAGAGATATCCTGGATCTTGTGCTGTCATCTCCTGGGTCGTTAGCCTCTTGTGTTTTAACGGCTTGGGTAATGGGTTGTGTGATGGGCTTGTGAGTTCTTTTGTTGTGGTATCCTGGGTCTTGCGTTGTAATCTCCTGGGTCGTTTGTGTTTTGATCTCTTTTCGATTAGCCTCCTGTGTAGTAACAGCTTGGGTAATGGGTTGTGTGATGACCTTGTGAGATTTATTGCTGTGGTATCCTTGGTCTTGTGCTGTGATATCCTGGGTCATTTGCTGTGTAGTGACTTCTTGAGTTCTTGAGGTGTAATTTCTTGAGTTTTCTGATGTGATGTCCTGAGCGGGTGGCTGTGATGTAGCATTTTGGGTTTTTAATATGGCTTTGAGTTTGGGGTCTGGGTCTGTGTTCGTTTGGCTTCGAGTTCGTGGTCGTGCCACATCTTCATGGTGGGGTCAGTTCGCTTCATGTATGGTTCAGAGGAGTTTGAAGTGGGTAGTGATGCAGCTGCAGTGCGGCTTCTGGTCTGTGGTCGTGTCTCATCTTCTGTGTGGGTGTGAGTCTGATTTTTACGTGGAAGTGTGGTGGTGGCATCTTGTGTGGCCCTCATGGGTGTGGGTCTGGTGTCATTTATCATGTTGGGTACTCGTCTGTTCATGAGGGCGGGTTTCCAAATGGCTGGTAAGCGGAGGTGTCATCTCTTTTATTCATGCTGTGTGGGCGTTTTTCTATCTCTATGGCTTCTCTGATTATTCTGCTGCTGTGGTGTTCAGTTTTGGCGATAGTTCTGGTATTTTTAAGGTCAATCTCATGTCCTGTGGCTTTGAGGTGTTGGACCAGGGAAGAGGTTGGTTCTTCTTTTTGATTGAGTTCTTATGTTCTTCAACGCGTGCACTTATTCTTCTGTTAGTTTGTCCAATGTATGTGGTGAGGCAGGCAGTGCAGGGGATTTCATATACTCCTTGGTTTTCTAACTCGATTTTGTCTTTAGGGTTTCTTAGGATGGTGGATATTTTTCTGTTTGTGCAGAATGCTGTTTTAATGTTGTGTTTTTGGAGGATCTTGCTGATTTTGTCTGTAGTGCCTTTTATATATGGGAGGAGGGCTTTGCCGTTCTCTTGTTCTCTGTCTTGGATTTTGGTTGGGGTTTCTTTTTGGATGAGGTGGGTGATCTTCTTTCTTTGAAATCCATTGGCTGTTAGTACATTGGTGAGAGTGTTTAGTTCGGTTTTTAGGTGTTGTTCATCAGCTAAGCATTTTGTTCTGGAGATGAGTGTCTCAGCTACGGAATTGATCTGTGCTGGGTGGTGGTGTGAGAGTGCGTGTAGATAGCGGTTTGTATGTGTTTTCTTTTGGTAGATGGTGTGTCCTAGGGAGCCATTGGGTTTTTGTATACCAAGACATCTAGGAAGGGAAGTTGATTGTTAGCTTCTGTTTCCATGGTGAATTGTATTTTGGGGTGTAGGCTGTTGAGGTGTGTGAGGAAGTTGTTCAGTTTTTCTTTCCCGTGTGGCCAGATTATGAAGGTGTCATCTACGTATCTGAGCCAGAGTTTGGGTTTGTGATCATATTTTTCTAGAGCTTGTGTTTCAAAGTGTTCCATGTAGAGGTTTGCGATGACAGGTGAGAGGGTGATCCCATGGGTGCTCCTTCTATTTGTTTGTATTTTTGTCCATTGTAGGTGAAGTATGTATTGGATAGACAGTGGTTGGTCAGATCTAGGATGTGCTTGGGGGTTGTATTTGTTTTGGATGGCTGTCAAGGCTTCTTTTATTGGCACTTGGGTGAAGAGGGATATGACATCGAAGCTAACTAGTAGGTCGCTGGGTTGTAAGTTTTGTTTCTTTATGATCTCGATGAACTGGAATGAGTTTCTTACATGTGAGTTGATGGATTCTGCATAGGGCTGTAGTTGTTTGGCGAGAAATTTGGCTAGGTTTTGTAGAGGTGAGCCTATGGAGCTGACTATTGGTCTAAGTGGAGTTCCTTCTTTGTGTATCTTGGGGAGACCATAAAGCTTAGGGCATCTGGATGATTTCTCTCTGGGTATGATTCTTTGCTGGATTTCTTCACTGATGGGGGAGGCTTTTATTTTGGATCTGGTGGTTTTTCTAGGTAGGTGGTGGGGTCTGTCTTTAGGGGTTTGTATGTGGGGTCTAGGAGTAGGTTGGTTAACTTGGTTTGGTAGTCAGATGTGTTCATAACCACTGTTGCGTTGCCCTTGTCTGCTGGTAGGATTATTATGCTGGTGTCTTCTTTCAGGTTACGTAGTGCAGTTTGTTCTTCTTTGGATAAGTTGCTTTTGGGTGGTTTGCTAGTGCAGAGGATGTTGGTGATTTCGAGTCTGATTCTATTAGCCTCATCAGGGTTGGTTTTGGTCAGGCTGGTTTCAACTCCGCATATGATGGTTTCTGTGGGGATGTGTTTGGGAGCAACAGCAAAGTTGAATCCTTTTGAAAGGACCTTGGTTTCGGCTTCGGTGAGGATCTTGTCTGAGATGTTGTGCACTGTTTGTTTCATGTGTGGCTGTGAGGGGGGGGAGTTGACTCAGACTCAGCAACAAGATTCACCCCTTACTTTGGGACAAATCCAAACAACTCGCTGTCTGGAGAGCCGAAACACAGACCACCCTCAAGACAGACACACACACCAACAAACTCAGAAAACTACAACAATGCCAGAAACCAACTTGTTTTCATAGATTTTCACGGGTGCAGGTATGTAGGTCTAGGTGTGTTCGGGTCTTTTCCCATGTAAGATTAAGAGTATCTTGGTGACGTTTCGGCAAGGTCCCACTCGCCATCCTCAGGCTGGTGCTTTCGGTTTCATGCCAGTGCAAGCAGTGTGTGATCAGAGCTGCCGTCTCTCTATAAATACTGGTGGTGGGGGCTGGTGTGCTGGGCTGGTTGGCTGCGCTGCTGCCTCTTGATTGGTTGATGGAGTTGATGTTGGTATAATGGGCTGTGTAATGGCCTTGTGAGTTTTGTTGTGGAGATATCCTGGATCTTGTGCTGTAATCTCCTGGATCATTTGTTTTGTAGTGATCTTTTTTCCATTAGCCTCTCGTGTTTTAACAGCTTGGGTGATGGGTTGTGTGATGGGCTTCTGAGTTCTTTTGTTGTGGTATCATGGGTCCTGCATTGTAATCACACTCCTCCCCTACATCAAAGGCACCACAGACAAAATCAGCAAAATTCTCCACAAACACAATATCAGGACACCCTTTGGCACTGACCAAAAAATAGCCAACATCCTAAGAAACCCCAAAGACAAGATCCAGCTAGAAAACCAAGGAGTTTATGAAATACCATGCAACAATTGCCCAGCCACATACATTGGACAAACCAACAGAAGAATAAATGCATGCATCACAGAACACAAAAACGCAGTCAGAAAAGAAGAAAATACTTCCTCCCTCTTCCAGCACCTTAAAGCCACAGGACATGAAATTAATTTCGAAGGAACCAAATTAATATCCAACACTGAACACTCCAGCAAGAGAATAATCAGGGAAGCCATCGAGATAGAGAAACACCCCCATAACATGAATAGACGGGACGATACCTTCCGCCTACCAGACATCTGGAAGTTAGCTCTCACCAACAAACGAGTCCCAGCCACGAAAACCAACACCAGACCCAAAACAACACAGGACACCACCTCCAATCCCCCTCATCAGATCCAGGCCCAAGTCCATCCTATAAACGAAGGACAACCACCATCCAGAAAACAGACCACGGCTGCTGCGGCAGCTGTTGCACCCCCCGACCCCAAAACCAAACAAGCTGACGCATGCCAAGAACACAGACCCAGACCTCAAACTCAAAGCCAGACTAAAACCCAGAATGCTACATCACAGCCACCCGCTCAGGATATCACATCAGAAAACTCAGGAAATTACACCACAAGAACTCAAGAAGTTGCAACACAGCAAATGACCCAAGATATCACAGCACAAGACCAAGGATACCACAGCAATAAATCTCACAAGGTCATCACACAACCCATTACCCAAGCCGTTACTACACAGGAGGCTAATGGAAAAGAGATCAAAACACAAACGACCCAGGAGATTACAACACAGGACCCAGGATACCACAACAAAAGAACTCGCAAGCCCATCACACAACCCATTTCCCAAGCCATTAAAACACGAGAGGCTAATGAAAAAAAGATCACTACAAAACAAATGACCCAGGAGATTACAGCACAAGATCCAGGATATCTCCACAACAAAACTCACAAGGCCATCACACAGCCCATTATACCAACATCAACTCCATCAACCAATCAAGAGGCAGCAGCACAGCCAACCAGCCCAGCACACCAGCCCCCACCACCAGTATTTATAGAGAGATGGCAGCTCCGATCACACACTGCTTGCACTGGCACGAAGCCGAAAGCACCAGCCTGAGGATGGCGAGTGGGACCTCGCCGAAACGTCGCCAAGATACTCTTAATCTTACATGGGAAAAGACCCGAACACACCTAGACCTACATATCTATATCTATATCTATATCTATATCTATATCTATATCTATATCTATATCTATATCTATATCTATATCTATATCTATCTATATCTATATCTCTATATCTATGGCAGTCACTCTTTATTTTATATTGGAACAAGCTCTATTTACACCAATCAATGCAAGTATTCATTTTTATAGAGGAATATATAAATGCATTGATGAATGGATACATGCCTTTGCTTAAAGTTCTTGAAATGTCTACTATTTTTAAATTAGATGCACTGTAGTTGCAGAAGAATATACAATGCTGCGTATTCATTGGCTCTGTAGCTGTGCTTGCTGAACTGAATCATATACACAGTTGGAGATTCCGGCTCTGGCAGTACCTGAGAAATGCAAATTGCATTTTAAAAAGGGGCAGAATTGTATGGGACCAAAAAATGAACATAAAGATTTCTGCCCTTCAAAAACAAAAAACCCACTCTTATTTATCAAATTTTAATTTCTTTCCACTTTTATCTTGTAAAATTCCTTTGGTTATAAAAAGACCAAAACCTACAGAGTTGTCCAATCACCTGTGCAGTAAAAAATAGTTAAAACATTAACAAGTTCTACACTAAAGAATGATCAAAAAACCAGTTAATGAGCACATATAGCACACATAGTAAATTCCATTCTGAAGGACAGCTGACAACATCCAGCTATCAGCCATTGGACAGGAAAGCAAAATTTTGAATGTTACAGGAATGAACAGAGCTATCTCCTGTTGATCCCTTGGTGGATTTCGATAGTATTAACCATGGTATCCTTCTGGATCATCTCTGTGGGTTTCTGGACAACATAGAACTGTGCCAGTTTGCTTTCTTTCTACATGGCTGGTATCAGGGGGTATTGTTTAGAAGTGAGAGGTCAATCACTCTTATGTGGACTTGAAAGATGTTTGGTAATTTGTCTATTTAATGTTTACATGAAGCTGCTGGATGAGATTATTGTTGCCATGAGGTGAGGTATCATCCATACCATGATGATACCCAGTTATGC
Organism: Notechis scutatus; assembly: GCF_049901735.1. NCBI lineage: Eukaryota > Metazoa > Chordata > Lepidosauria > Squamata > Elapidae > Notechis > Notechis scutatus. Next base: position 172,255,429 of record NC_142011.1, read on the forward strand.
ATTTTTGCTCTGACAAACTAAGCAAAACCATTGATATCTTATCTTGGTGCTGGGAGGCTCAGTTCAAAGTTCCTCATTCTCTGGTCACTTCCCGACTGGATTATCGAAATGTGCTGTACATGGAACTGCTCTTGAAAAGCATCTGGAAGCATCTGGCACTGTGGCTGCATGGACAGTTATTTACATCCATAGGACAAAACATGTAGCACCTTTATTCTGTCAGCTATACTGCTGCTGGTTTGCTTCTGGATGCAATTAAAAGTTCTAGTTTTGACCTTTAAGCTCTACATGACATGGGACTAGGTTATCTGAGGGATTGCCTTTTCTCAATTACATCTACTTATCTCATCCAGTTGAGCAAGTGTGAGATATGTTGCAGGTCCAATCTATCAAAGAGGCAACCCTATCCCTGGAGCCTCAGTTCCTCTGAGGTGGCCCCCATCACCATCTGCCCCGGTTTTTCTATCATCCTTGGGCATCCCATGATGAACCTGCAAGATGGTATAAAATTACTGTTATTTCCATATTCTTGATTGTTAATACTTTTTATTTATGTTTCTGTGTTTTATGGTTTTCATTGTTAATATGCTTGTATGCCATATTTGTGGAATTTGTGGCTATATAACTCTATTAAATAAATATATAAAATATAAAGCAACATTTAACAGGATATAAAATGTAATAATACGTTTTTAAAAATAATCAAAGCATACAGTTACACTGCCTTTTGAAATTCAGATTGAATTAAATTGAAAGCAACCAGGCCATCAAAGAACACAGTGGCTGGACACTATCAAACATGACACCAACCAGAGCACAGAACAACCCAAAAGAAATTGTGCAAGATTGGAAGTTGTGGAAAGACCTGGCCATTAGAATTGCCAAGAGTCAGATTCGGTACTGAAAGGATAACATCATCATGAATTGAACTGATACCTTCAATCAGTATGGTGTAGTAAAATGTTAGCTGCCATAGTCCAATTCCTTGAATCTTCACAGATCAACCATCTAAACAAATTATCAGAACATTTACTGATATTAATGAAATTATTACCAGTTTAAAAAAAAGGTTTAATTCAGAATTGTTCGGAATCTAATCAAATTCCAACTCATTATTGCTCTTTTATTTGAATTGTAGCGTGTCTACCAAATGCCACAGTGCACTAGATGTTAATTGTATGAAATTACTGAGGGAGACAGAATTTGAGGTATTTGTCTGTTTTCCTTCATTTTCTTCTCAGGTTTTGTTTTGAATTTGATTTATTCAAAATGGATGGCAATTTGAAATGTTGTTTTGGGAAAGAAGTGAGGGGGTGTATTTAAAGGTCTTGTTTTGTACCCCTTTGTCAACTCTAGGAGAAGCACAGGGAGTATTTTGTACATAAAGTAAATTTTTGGAAAGGACAATCTCATTATAATGTACTCATAACATGTACTAATTTATGAACTTAGATTGTTGATTTACAACCTGTACATTTTTACTGCTAAGTTTGGAGATAAGGTAATTCTTTTCTTAGTTAACCAATATTATTTGGATCCTGAATCCTTTATTTTCTCACACTAATTCAAATAATTAACATTCCAAATGTACTATACAAATGTGAAAAAAGATCCTACAGGATCGGTAAAGCAATGGCTATTTCATCTCAATATTTAACTGCAAACTTCAAGATAATTGAATTTCTGGATTGCCGCCTGACAACTTTAGAGCCTATCCATATCCAACAAATACCCTGGCTTTGTGCCTCATGCCTTCTTCTCCAAAATGTTGCTTCTGTACTATTACCCTCTCTATTGGTGCTCTGTCCTTCCTTGTTGATGACCAGTGCTGCCTTCAGCCCAATGGGTAGGTATAAAAAAAAAGTTCCTTCTCCCTCTCTCTTGCTCTGATTTTTTATTTGATGGACTTCCTTTTTGCAACAAAATAAATAAGCAACCAGTGGCAAAGTCTGTCTTGGAAAAGTTGCAGAGGTTGGGAAGGATGATGATAAGGGCCCCATGGTGCCTTGCCTGGAAAGAAGGAAATCCTTGGAACTGGAAGGCAGAATGCAGTTGAAGTTCTCACAGTAGAAAATAACCTGTCTCGGCGCAGTCCCAGAGAAACTGGTGCAAAAATATCTTCTTCTGGATCAGTAGCTGAGCCAATAACTGCCCCAGATACCTAAACTGTTCCCAAGCTACACATAAATTCTGCAATAGAAAGATTTGAGGGGACGGAAGACCAATCTGATCAATTTTGCCCAGGCATGCAGAAAGGACCTTGAATTTACCACATTATAACTTTATTAATAGTAATCTTTCATATCTGATTATTTTATGGTAGGTCAACTCACCCATTTTAGTATGCAAACCTTATTCTGTACTGACTATTTTAGATAGGGTTGATGCATGTATCTTATCCCCTATTCTGTGCTAAGAAGACAAGATTAGATCACAAGAACCCCAATCCATTCATCCTCATAATATCCCTGTATGGTAGGTCAGCAATATCCTCATTGTATAACAGGCTCAAGCTGAGGCTGATTATTCACGAGCTGCCAGGGAGTTCAAGGGGTAAGGAAGGAATTAATGAGCCAAATCCCCTAAGCTGAAGTTCCAAATTCTATAAGTACTGGCTCTTAAAATAGCTTAAGAGTGACAGAAAGGGAGCTTCAGCATCAGAACTGTCTGCCTATGACTTTGCATGATCTGATTCAAATGACCAGCTAATAGATCTAGAAATGTGCATGTGATGTAATATACTTGACACCCCAAATCCTACTTACCATAGAAATCTGAATTTACTATCCAGGTTGCATGCAGCATCATTCATGCTGTGATAGGCATAAGCTTTCTCATAAATTGCTGTATTTTTGATCATACTGTGATGTTTATTTCTGGATAAAATAAATGTATATAAAATTTATAAACCAGTAAGATACAGTATCAACAATGACCCATTCTTTTACAAGTAGCAGACAATTTTAGAGTATGGACTTAATGTATTGCTTAATGTAAGTATTGCTTCCAGTTTGGTGATACATAATAGCAGAATTCTGCTGTATTTGTGGATTCTCCTATTAATTCAACTCTGTCCCCAAATCCTCCCTTATAGCCTGACTATCACTTATATAATTATTGCCTTTAGAATGCAAAATAATTTTAAAATAATGTCATAGGCTCATGATTCTATACCTCAGTGATATGAGGAAAATAATGCCTTCCTCTATTATTTTATCACAAGGAAGATTGCTGGAGATGGACTCAGGAAACATTTTAGAGAAGGAAGTTACCCTGGTAGCCTTAAAACATGCACATAAAGGATTATTAGTGGACAGTAGGCGGTTGATACTCAACAGAATTTTCCTGCTTCCGAAAAAAGGGGAGGAAAAGATACAAGTTGGCCAAAGTATTGAAATGCCATAGAAAGGAGAGAAATGGTTATCACTGTGGGAGCTTTATTTATTTATTAACTTTGTACACCACCCAAGTCCCAGCAACTCTGGGATGGGAGCTGTTCATTTGGAATTAATGGCAATAGAAACATGATATGCCATGAGATGCTTGCTACTCAGATGCTAAAATGATATCTTTGTTCAGTGGACTTCTGCAGTGGGATGTTTGGTGTTACTCTTTGCCTCTTAAGCTTGTGGTTCATGTGATGCTCTCACAAGTTTGATAATGTGAAACTGCTGTGCCACATTTATGCAGTTTTATGCAAAATATACAATAAGGTTGAAAGGGGCAATAGACATGGAACTGTGGCAGATACACTGTATAAGTATATATCCTCCCTATTGTCCTTTCCCAAAGTGATCCCTGTATTTATTCTAGAGTAAAAACAAAGTACCTGCTACTTAAACAGCAGGCCCCTTAATATCTTAAAGCAGGAGAATCTGAACTACTACTCTCATCAAAGGCTGGATTGATTAACAACTACCCAAACTAGAAAATATTGATGCCATTTTCCAAAAAATAAATTGTAACTCTTTCAAAGAGGCAAGAAGTTGGGAGATTTTAACTATAATCTGAGTATAAATTCCAAATCATGAGAAACAACCAGTTTAAAGTATTCTGTTTTGATCAGACCCTATTTTAAATGCGGTACCATTTGAAGGGGGATTCAGAGAAATTGTAGCAGGAAAGGGTAACAAAGATAATTATTAAGCAAAGACAGATTAAAAATGGTTATCTTCAGATTTAAGAAAAATGAGCAAGGTGATATATGATATTGGTATCATATATCAAATACCAAATACCTGAAAAGACATAAAAAGGTCAAAATCTGTTTGTTCTTCCCAAAAATACAAAATCATGGATTTAATTTACAGGAAGCAACATTCCAATGGAACTTTGCATAAAAAGAGAAAGGTAGTGGGCTCTCATTCCTTGAATTTGTTCATGTGGAGACCAAGGAACTTGTCTGAGATACTTCAATTTGGATCCATAAACTAAGCAAGAGTCTAGATACAAAGGGCTAAATGATTTCTTTCAAATCTATGTTTCTATTGAGGATGCAATGAAGATTTTCAAAACTGTCAATATAACCTGATTTGAGCAGATTCCCTTTTTTTAAAAAGAGAAAGGATTGAGCAAAACAAGACCATTGGGTATTCATACTTAATACAATGATGTATTGTATTGTGATGCAGTCTGCATGAGAGAGGCAATTTTTCTTAACTTGATACTTCCTTTACCCATACTGACTGGAAATTCTCAGAGCTCCAATTCCAATTCATTTGAAGGATACCAAATTAAAGAAGGGGGAAAGAAAGGAAAGACATTTTCCCACCTGTTAGGCTTAGATCAATGTTTCTCAGCCTCAGCAACTTTAAAATAAACATATTTAAACCAGAATTTCCCAGCCAGCATGGGTTTAATTTCGCACATCTTAAAATTGCTGAGGTTAAGAAACACTGGTCTAGAAACTATCTCAACTGGTCAACTTTTTAAATTTTAATTAGTGTATCTTTTCTTCATAGAAACATGTCACTTAATCAATATTATGTACTATAAGATGCAAGATAAGAAAATATGAAAACAGCAATATAGGAAAGACATGCCTCTCTTCAGATAACTACCCAGAAACTGCATTGGTATTACAAAAACTCATAAAATTTTCATTTGAGAATTAAGGGACTTGCAAAGTGCAAACCCATATCCTGAATTAGGGAAATTCTGATAAAGATGCAATTTAAACTCTGGTGAATAGGATTGACAATACTGCTTCCTGTTTTACTTTACTCATATAATGCTCCTCCAAGTACTTGTATATCTTTCTTTGCTTGCTATAATTTTGGATGCTGCATCCATGTATACTATTTGGTAGGTGAAGATAAGTATTGTATATGCCCAAATATGGCCAAGGAGTGGAATCAGCTAATAGACTCCACTCATTGGCCCAGGCGCTGGTGGGAAAAACGAAGTCCCGTCAGTGGCTGAAGCTTTGGACAGCACTGGCTATAAGAAGCCGGCGCCTGCCGTGGCTGAATGGCTTTTTCCTAGACAAAGAGAATTAAAAGTTGCTTACCATTTCCCGCGTCCAGCCTCTCCTTTACTGCGCGGACCCATCGAACACTGGCGATGAAGGTGGGATGCTGAGCTGCAGAGAGAACAAAGGACAATTTGTGGGGTTGGCACCATTTTCAACCGAAACTGACTGATGACATGGCAAAGCGCACGACCAGCCTGGCCCACTGCCAGATGGCCATCCCTTACGATCCCGCTAAGTAGAAATGGGCCAAGTTAATTTATACCTAGAGGTTAATGGACTCCAAGCAGCTCCTGATGCACAAAAAAGGGCACTCTTCCTAACGTACTGTGACATTGAGATCTATGAAATAGCCGATGCCCTGGTCAGGGATGATCTACAGACTGTATCCTGGGATGCACTACAGCACGCCCTCATAGTCACTATGGCCCGTCTCTGTCCTATCTGGCTAGCCGCTACAATTTCTACATGCGGAGCCAGAGAGAGGGAGAGACGATCAACTCATTTGTGGCAGATCTATGGAGAATCGCAAAGAGCTGCAGATTCCCAGATATTGAGGGGATGATCCGGGACCAGATCATCCTAAGAACAAAGGATCCTGTGTTACAAAAGAAACTCCTGGCTTGCGAGGATGTCTCCTTCCAAAAAGCCGTCGATGAACCCAGAGCCGCTGAATCATCTGACAACTCAGCGGCATGGATCCGAGGGAATGGGAAAGTCCACACAACCAGGACTGAGCACCTGCCGTGGCCCAGTGAGTCCACCTCCGACCCCAGCAACGTCGATAATGGTGGAGACATACATAAGCTGAGGTCTGGTAAGCCAGGCAGAAAACCGGGAGCCCAAGAGTATGGTGGGTAAGGTGGAAACCACCTCTGATCCATGTGCTGTTTTAAAGACACCGTATGCCAGAGATGCAAGCGTAGAGGCCACATCACAGAGGTATGCCGTGTGGCACAACCGACGAGCAAGCACGGCCAGCGAGCCACGTCACCCGTGAAACAACATGGCCACCAAGGGGGAGGGCAGAAGAACCATGGTAGAAGATTCAAAAAGAGGGAAGACTCCCGGGAAGAGGAAGCCCACTTCACATTCATGGGCTACATGCAAACCAGAGTGAGGCACACCGATGTTTTCGAAGCAAACAAAATAATGGCCACGGTTGGAATAGAGGGCAAGCCTTGCTGTATGAAAGTGGACTTGGGGTCCTACATTTCCATGATATAATGGGACACCCTTAAAAAACTCATACCCGAGCAATGGTGCGACCAAGCCATTATTTTAAGAGACTACCAGGGCCGCCGCATACCAGTCCTGGGGAAAAGACTGCACGCATGGAGTATGGCACCTTCTGCGGAAGTCTACCACTCACAATAGTACACTGGAGTCTATCCAGCCTGCTCGGCAGAGAATGGTTCCCGCCACTCCAGATAAGCGTCACTGGCATCCATAAAACAGAGACGACCTCCCCCCCAGACTGACTGGAGACATCATGGAACTGGAACAAGAATTCAGCGACGTCTTCGACGACAAACTGGGCAAGTACACGGGGACCTATATCATTTAATTTAGAGCCCAATATCACCCCGGTCTGCCTCAAGCTGCGGCGAGTCCCGTTCACACTCTGACCAAAAGTTGAGGAACAACTGGACAAATTAATAGCCCAAAGGGTTCTAGAACTGGTAGACCACGCGAAATGGGAGACCCCAATTGTGATTCCAGTCAAGCCAGACGGATAGATAAGAATCTGTGCTGACTATAAAATGACCCTTAATAAAGCAATCCAGCAAAGCGCATACCCAGTGCCTGTAGTCCAACACCTCCTACACTCCCTGGGCCGGGGGACTACATTTGCTAAACTGGACCTGGCCCAGGCCTATCAGCAACTGCCTGTCTATGAGGCTACTGCTGAGGTGCAAACAATCATCACGCACAGGGGAGCATTCAAGTTCAAGAGACTCCAATTCAGTGTAAGCATAGCCCCAGGCCTGTTTCAGAGTATCATGGACCGGTTCCCTGGAATAATACCCTACCTCGATGATGTGATTGTTTCAGCTACCAGCAGGGAACAATTGATGGAATGTCTAAGGGCAGTCCTGGGAAAATTCCAGGAGGCAGGATTGAAATTAAAAAGAAACAAATGTCACATAGCAGTTCCGCAGGTAGAATTTTTGGGATTCCTAATTGATGCCACAGGCATCAGACCCACAAACGGGAAGGTTAAAGTGATAAGGGAAGCCCCCATGCCACAAAACAAAGCGGAGCTGCAAGTGTTCCTAGGGTTGCTGAACTTTTATGATGTGTTTTTGCCACAGAAAGCGACCATCGTGGAACTGCTCCACAGGCTGCTCAATAAAACGGCGAGCTGGACTTGGGGACAACGGGAGACCGAAGAATTTTTAAAAATAAAAAGGATCTTAACATCGGACAGTGTTGTCATCCAATACAGCAAGACGCTACCATTAACATTAACCTGCAACGCCTTCCCCTATGGTATCAGAGCCATCCTCAGCCACAAATTACCCAATGGAACTGAAGCTCCTATCGCCTATTTCTCAAAGACACTATCTAAAACACAAAGAAATTACAGTCAGATCGACAAGGAAGCACTTTCCATGGTCGCAGGAGTAAAGCGTTTCCACGAATACCTGTACGGCAGGCAGTTCGACCTCATTACCGATCATAAACCCTTACCGGGCATTCTCGATGGCGACAAACCCACATTGAACATCCTGTCCCCTAAGATGTTGAGATGGACAGTATTCTTAGCAGCTTACAGCTACACATTAACCCACCGGCTAGGGAAAGACATTGCCCACGCCGACGCCTTCAGCCGTTGCTCTCTTCCAGACATGGCTGAAGACGCAGTGCCATCCACATCAATACTACTAATAGAGAACATAAGGCCCGGGATGATGATGTCCTCAGAGATCACGAGGATCACCGCTCACGACAAAACTATGATATGGATTTCAAACTGGGTGTGGAAGGGATAGCCAGAGGCAACACAAGGGGAGGAATACAAACCATACCAAAATAGGCAAGCCGAGCTTTCAATACTGAAGGGTTGTCTGTTATGGGGGAACTGGGTAGCTATCCCCCCCTTAAGAAATAAAATGTTAGAGATGCTTCATGAGGGCCACCTTGGAATAGTCCGGATGAAAGCCCTAGCCAGAAGCTATGTATGGTGGCTGGGGATGGATAAGGAGATACAAACCTGTGTTGTCATTTGTACACCTTGCCAAGAATCCAGGCCAGCACTCCCGGCCGCAAGATCCAAAAAATGGGAAACACCCACCACACCATGGGCCCGAATACATGTTGATTTCGCAGGGCCCTGCCAGTGACAGACATTCCTGATAGTCGATGCATATTCAAAGTGGCTGGAAGTAAACCTAATGCAATCCATCACATCAGAAGCGACAATAAAGGCACTGAGGCGCCTATTTGCCCCTCATGGACTACCAGATGTCCTCGTCTCGGACAACGGCATAGAGTTCACCTCAAAGCTGTTTGAGGACTTCCTAGCTGAACTGGGGATTCGGCACGCACTATCAGCACTGGTCCACCCCACCATGAATGGTCAAGCAGAGATAATGGTCCGGGCCACTAAGGAAATGCTACAGTGTATGGGCCGGGTGGGGACTGGTAGGAGAGGATCGACAAAATGCTCCTTGCCCAACTCATTACACCCCAAACTACAACACACCGCAGCCCGGCAGAACTTTTAATGGGTCGATGTCTGTGGACTGTACTAGACTGGGTCCATCCCATCTACAGCACAGAAACACCCCCAGGCTCCATGGGGAAATGCAGACAATTCACAATAGGGGACCCGGTCTACGCACACAGTTACACCAGGGGACCAATGTGGGTGCCAGTGAGGGTTGTCGAAAGCACAGGGCTGCGGTCCTACAGAGTAGAGATGGAGGAAGGGAAGCTATGGGAGTGACACATAGATCAGCTAGGGGCCGGGTCCTGAGCACAGACAACTGGCCAATCACACGACATGCAACAACTGAACAACATAGGCCACAAACACCAACCCCGCAAGCACAAACCTCCGAACAACAACAAAGACACTTATCTTGTGAAGAGGAAGTCCCGCGGGATCCTTCTGAGGCCTCAGGCTCGACGGTCCCTACTGCGCCAGTAACAAACTTTGAGACGATTCCACTGGCAGGGACTGGAGCAGTGGCGGACCCATCCACTTGGGCTGCCGCTCTAGGAACAAGTGAGGTGAGCAGGTCCAGTCACACCCATTGAAGCCCCACCTACTTATGCGATTATGTACAGTAGGCGGGTGCTGATTGGAGGAACACGAACTAGGAAAGGAGGGGTGTTGTATATGCCCAAATATGGCCAAGGAGTGGAGTCAGCTAATAGCCGCTGGTGGGAAAAATAAAATCCTGTCAGTGGCTGAAGCTTTGGACAGCGCTGGCTATAAGAAGCCGGCACCTGCTACAGCTGAGCGGCTTTTTCCTAAACTAAGAGACTTAAAGATTGCTTACCAATTCCTGCGTCCTGCCTCTCCTTTACTGTGTGGACCCATCGAACAATAAGCATCAGTCCAAATCAACAAAAAAGGGAACTGCTCTTTAAGAGACAAAGTATCTGGTTTCTTCCCATAGTTTGAAGGATTCATTATGATTGATTGCACAGCCAGCCAGATGTTTAAAGTAGAGTTGGTATTTTTATCTACCTATCAAGTCCTTCTCAAGGTTCTGGGATAGGCATATGTTCATGCTTAATGGTGTTAAAGGTATTGTCTCAGCATGTAAGCTGTTTGAAGTAAACCTGCCTTTTGCAATTGATTGATGGTGATTTTGTCAATGCTGTGGGTGTTCAAATGGTGCTCCAGATGTTTTGGGATTGCACCCAATTATTATTATTAGTTGCTACTCAAAAAGGTAATTGTGAGGCTTTAGTTCACATGTTCCCTCCTATTTTTCCCATTTCTATGCTACCACAAAAGAAATAGCTTTTCCCCCCACTGCCTTTCTTTCTTCCACTTCCACTCCAGCTTTGAAAAAACCCAACTAATTATTGAACATTGCAATGCTTGATATGTAGAGCAGTGGTTGTTTCAGGTGCATATGTCAAAAGATCAGGTGTGACTGGAGGGAGGAGAACTAGCTACAGCTGCAATTGTAGAGACACCAGATGGCTTGCAAGGAATGAAGGAAGAAACCCAGGGAACTCTAATGATTAGAAGCTCTGAAGGAGTCTTGGGATGCTGGCAAGCTAGGCATCCTGGGAAGTATTGTAATTAGCATCTGTGAGGCAATTGTAGGACATTCTTCCAGGTAATGCCTTATTCTATAGATGGGTACCAGAACAGCTGAATATGCCTGAGCAGCATGAGTTTAAAACCAAAAGAAAATAGCAGTTTCTCTGCCTAAAGTGCATTTGTTAAATCTGTGCTGATTAAAGTTAAATAAAAAAGCCCAGTGTTTTTTACATTCCATCTGTTTCAGGTGGTCTTGTATTCCAAACAGCACCTTGTTATTTCCTAACTAGAGGACAGCATGGAAAGAACAGGTGAAAATGCAAACCAGATTCTCTGTTAGGATGGCATCTCTGCCAAAAATGTCTAGACATTTGGCCTAGGATTGAGATGCCGGCTTTCATAAGTGAATTGTAATTCATGCTTTATAGAAAGAAGACCTGAACTTAGCATGAGTTTATGGAAAGAAGAAAATTATGATGTAACTTTATACAGAGAAAACAAAATATAAATGAATCTATAACCACTATCAAGATGATTGAAAGTTGTTTCTTATCATTTTCCTTTCCCCACTTTTTTCACTATATTTTATTATCTTTATTTTCCTTTATGATTTTTATTTTAATTAAATTAAAAATTATGAAAATAGCAAAATGATGCTACCTCTTGTGTGCTGAATGGTAAGAGATGAAGGGATTAGTAAATGACAGACTGGCAGTGATGAACTTGTTCTTGATAAATGAGAGGTCATTGGCAGCACAGAACAATTCACCTAATCGTTCTTGCTATCTGAAGCTAGATAGAATAACCATCACCACCATTGAAAGTATGTTCTGATTTTAGCCTTGTTTACAGGACAATTAAAAATCCAGTAAGGCTGAGTCACCTACTGGGAAACTACTAGACACTTGGTAGTTGTTTGGTTGTTCTTTGGTTTATTTCAAAGTGGAAATATTTAAAGCTTTTCAAGCAGCCAATTTCAGATTTTTTCCCCATTCCAACACTAACTTATTAGAAAAATGTTTTTCCTGCTTATGTTAACAGCACTAATGCTGAATAGATATATTAGTAATTTTAATGCTGTTACTCCTTGAAAAGTGCAGAAGAATCCATGTTTATAAATATCCATCACTTGGTATCTCAACATCTATTCCTGGTTATCCTGCTACTGAATTTTCCTGCTGTTCTGAATTGGCCTTGCAAAAAAGAAAAGCCACATTCTCTAATTTTATGATCCATAATTTCTATAATTATATTCTAGAACTATGCAAAGCAATTTAATACTACACAGCCCATGCTCTAACTGGCTCGTCATTTCAGAGAGATTTCCTTAACTAAACAGAGAAACAGAATGACTACAGATGGCCAAAAAAGCAATAGGAGTGGAAGCAACTTTATACTTTCTGCCAGCTTCCCCATTCGGTTTCCTTGTAGGAATCTGGAAATCTGGCAGGCAGCATCAGAAATCTCCCTCCCTCCCTTCCCTTCTCTTCCCAACAGGCAAGTAAGTGGCTACTGCTGCATGAGAAAGGGAAGGGTTGCTAGACTGGCTGGAAAACTGTCACAGAACATTGAAACTGAAGATCATATTACTGTAGCAGCAGCACAGTAGCAGCCAGTAGTGCTGAAGCAGTCACAACTGCCAGACATGAAGCCTTGTGGCTGTACTTAAATTTGCTAGGTGACATCGGTTGAATTCTTTTTGTTTTTGGTTAGCCTTGGGATCTATTTATAGGCCATTTTGTTTTCAAATAAGCATTCACAATATGTCCTCCCCAAATACACAGATGGCTGGCTCACTTTCCCAAAGAGCAGGAACTTGCCAGAACTGGGCTCCATAAAGGTTAATTGGGTGTCTTTACCCAGAAGAAATGCAAAAAAGCAAGCACAATTTGCCTCTTTATTTTAGTGCAGAGGAAGTTCATTAGTTGCCTTGTATCAAGGTCAATACAATTTAGCATTCAGGAACATTATCTTGCAAATGAATCCTGAAAATTCAGGAGCAGGCTGAGTTTTTAAGGCAATTTAAAATTATCAGAAATTCTTAGATTTTTGAAAACCATCAAATTTATCATTCAGATGTTTTTTTGTTTTTTTTAAAACTATAAATGAAGGAAGGAAATGGGTTGACTCCAGTTTAGTCTTACTTGAAATATATTTTATTTTCAATGTCCACTCATTTTTTCAATAGGAATATAGAAGTTCATATAGCTGATAGAACAGCACTGCAGCATGCCTAGTTTTTGAACTCTGACCTGACAACATCTCAGAGGAAAGAAAAGGGAGCAAGTTCATCAAAGTGTCCAGCTGTGCTTTTCAAAGGGAGAAAGGAGTTAAATACAATGCCCTTTAAGAACATCTTTCCTCTTCTGCAAAATATCTAGGCAACCAAACAACTGCACTAGGAAAATGGTACCTAAAATAAAAACCTGTACAGTGCACGATATCCCACATTCATTCCTTTCTTCCACCTCCTTTTCACTGTCTTGACTTCAGCAAGGATCATGGACCCAGATGAAGATGTCCAACCTACATTAAATCCTAATAGCATCCATCATTTTACATAGCCTGTAACTGAATTAATAATATTTAAGGACACTTTTAAGTAGGTTGTAATTTGACCATATGTATATTAACCAGAAACTTCTAATTCTGAAGATAGTTTCCACTTCTCACAGTTCTCTATTTGTGTGAATTTTTTAAAGAATGACCAACCTTGAACAATGCTTAAAGTGTGTATGTATGGCTTAAGATGTTTATTGTTGTGTATTAGTAAGTGCTCCACATACCAAAGGTAATGGATTAAGCCCTTTATTTATAATAGTTCTATTCCACCTTGTAGTAAAAAATGGTTCAAAGCAATTGACAAGCTAAGTAAACCTAGAATCAAAAAATATTTTACACTAATTAAAATAAAATATATACCTTTTAAAATATTAATTGGTTCTTAGAAGAGTGAGGACCAGTTAGAATATCTACTAAAATGTCTTTACATTTCACTTCTTTTAATAATTTCAAAGTTGTTCTATAATTTAATTAGGAATTTTTAAAACATTTAGATAAAAGCAATTTAAAAATAGTTGAAAATAAATTCAATCAAACCTTTAAAAATATTTCAATTGCTACTGAATCCTCTAAAAACAAGAGAACAATAACAGCCAGACATAAAAATGCAGCAGTATCAGTTTTAAACAAAAGTTGTTTATTTATTTTTATTTATTTATTTGATTTGTCAATCACTTACAAGATAATAGGTATAAGTATAAACATGAGTAAGAATATAGGAAATAGGTACAAATAAATGGGGACAATAGGACAGGGATGGTAGGCATGATTGTGCACTTATGCATGCCCCTTGCAGACCTCTTAGGAATGGGGTGAGGTCAATAGTGGATAATTTAAGGTTAAAGGAGTGGGGGTTAGAGCATGTAACAACAGAGTCAGGTAGTGCATTCCAGACATTGACCACTCTGTTGTTGAAGTCATACTTTCTGCAATCAAGTTTGGAGCAGTTTACATTGAGTTTGTATCTGTTGTGTGCTCTTGTATTGTTGCAGTTGAAGCTGAAGTTATTATTGCCTGGTAGGACATTGTAGCAGATAATTTTATGTACTATGCTTAAGTCCAACCATAGGCGGTGTAATTCAAGGTTGTCCAATCCCAAAATTTCAAGCCTGGTGATAGGGCAGGGGTGGGCAAACTTTTTGGCTCGGGGGCCGCATTGACTTTTAAAATTTGACAGACGGGCCGGGTCAGCACAAGATTTTTTGGGAATCGCCCCCCCTTTCCCCCCTTCTTCTCCTCCTTCCCCTCCCCTCGGAGGCCCCCTGAGTCAGGAGTTGCTACCGCCGGCACGGCCTCCAGTCCCGCGTTGCCTCGGGAAGGGAAAGGCAAAAAGGAAGAGCCGCGGCGGTGCTTTGCAACGGCAGCAGCGGCACCGGAGGCTCAGGCTCAGCGGCTCCTGGTTTTGCCTTTCCCTTCCCAAGGCAATGCGGGACTGGAGCCGCGCGGAGCCGCGCCGGCAGTAGCAACTCCTGACAGCCCCAGCCGGACACCTGAGCAGAGCCCGGGCGGAACTGCCTGTTGCTGCTGCGGGTGCTGCTGCGGGCGTCTGGCTGCCCAAGTAAAGAAACGCACCAGCTCAGGGCAACTATGAGGAGCAAGAGGGGAGAGGCAGAGAAGGAGGCAGAGAAGGAGAAGGGGAAACCCGGAGCACCGCCGGGTCGCCTCCTCCAAGCAGCCTGCCTGCCCGCCGGGCGGAACCCTTCCCGCTCCTCAGTGGGAAGATACTCCCGCCTGCAAACTTTGCCTGTGCAAAGTTTTAAGCCTGGAAGCCCCGGAAACCCGAGCAACTTCCCAGCAACTTTCGGCTTCCTTTTAACTCATGGGCGCTTGCGCCTGGCCCCGAGCCGTGCGGGGCGGAGGGGAAACCCGGAGCGCCGCCGGGTCGCCTCCTCCAAGCAGCCCACCCGCCCGCCGGGCGGAACCCTTCCCGCTCCTCGGTGGGAAGACGCTCCCGCCTGCAAACTTTGCCTGTGCAAAGTTTAAGCCTGGAAGCCCGGAAACCCGAGCAACTTCCCAGCAACTTTCGGCTTCCTTTTAACTCGTGGGCGCTCGTGCCTGGCCCCGAGCCGCGCGGCGGAGGGGAAACCTGGAGCGCCGCCGGGTCGCCTCCTCCAAGCAGCCCACCTGCCCGCCCGCTGGGCTTCCCCCGCCGCGCGCTTGGGGCCAGGCGTGAGCGCCCGCGAGGAAAAAGGAAGCCGCAAGTTGCTCGGGTTTCCGGGCTTCAGGCTTAAACTTTGCACAGGCAAAGTTTGCAGGCGGGAGCGTCTTCCCGCCGAGGAGTGGGAAGGTTCCGCCCGGTGGGCGGGTGGGCTGCTTGAGGAGGCGACCGGCGGCGCTCCGGGTTTCCTCCGCCGCACGGCTGGGCCAGGCGCGAGCGCCCATGAGTTAAAAGGAAGCCGAAAGTTGCTGGGAAGTTGCTCGGGTGCTGGGAGCAGGCTTTTAAAGTGCCGCCCGAGCAGGACCGCCGAGCCGGGAAATGGGGCACCAAGGCAGGGCAAGGCTCCACCAGCAGCGGCCTAGCTTTAGGTGGCTCCAAGCAGCCCGCTCCAAGCAGCCCGCCCGCCCGCCAGGCGGAACCCTTCCCACTCCTCGGCGGGAAGACGCTCCAGCCTGCAAACTTTGCCTTTGCAAAGTTTAAGCCTGGAAGCCCCGGGAAAAAAAGGGGGATTGGCGGTGACTCACCTTCGGAGAGGTCGCGCTTGAAGGTGATTTCGAACTCCCAGCCGAGGCCTTTGCAAACTTCTTTTCTTTCCTACCCCAAGAGCGCTCCGCACTGTTTTGCAGCTTTGGGGGCCACGCGGCACAGGGCAATACGCCACGCCCAGCGATTTTTTTCAGGGGCGGGCCAGATTGGACAGACCAACGGGCCGGATGTGGCCCACGGGCCGTAGTTTGCCCACCCCTGTGATAGGGTATTCTGTTGTGAGCAGACGAGTGTAGTACTCATATCACAAATGATACCCATTTGTGCTATGATGCCACAACTACTTCTTATCACCTTAGTTTAGACAATATTTCCCTTGATTTTCATTGATTGATTGTGCATATACAAGTACATATATTGTCCTTTTTACTTTAATGAAATAATCACCTAAAACAAATTTATGTGAGCTGAACTGTCAGTAACCTTCTTTATACCCTTACTATGACATTGCTTTCTTTGGGGTTGTAATGTCCGTTCCTTGTATTGCTTTTATAAATGTGACCATTGAAAAACAGTTAATTATTAGTTCCATTGCTGAAGTTTCATAACCCAATTTTAGCAACATCATGTAGGAGAATGACCTTTCCAGTTGCCTTGATTTGGTTTATGCTTCTATAGCATCTTAATCTGTATATGCGGATTAGCATTTTTGGAGAAACACGAGTAATTTTAAAAATCCCCATTTGATCCTCTAGTAAAAGCAGGACAGATTTTAGTTTAATTTAGGAATGAACCTGCAATATTTGTAATTCTAAATAAGGCAGAATTCCATATACGGTTCTGTTTTCAGCAAGAACAAATAATTATGTTCATTACACGATACTACCTATATGAGGTGTGTTTTATTTAGCAGTCCTTTTCATATTTCATTGCAAACTTTTTTATTAAGGAATTATCATATGCCATAGACAGAAAAAATACCTATTACCACACCAAATTAGAGGTAATCTACACCTTTCCCTGAATATCTTTACCAATATTCTGGAAAAGAAGGGAGGGAGGAAATTACAATTTCTAACAAGTAATTACACACACACACACACACACACACACACACACACACACACACTTGCACCCCAAAATCATTGTTCTTTTCCAAAATGTGAATAAACAATAGATTAGAACTTTGATTGCAAATAGTCTTGCACAATTAAAGTGCCCAGATTAAAAGTCAAAGGTCAGCATTTTCATGGCATGTCTTGTAATGTCAAAAAAAAATCTCGAACTGGCCAGATACGAAATATTGAGTACCTCTTTCCTTGGGTGCATCTGGCCATGGCATAGACTGAAAATTGAGGAAGCCAATCAAGCTTTACTGCCAAAGAACTTGTGCATTCAAGACAGCAGAGAAAATGTCCTCTACCAAGAACTATTTGCCCTCCTGCCGCAGAGCCTATAAAGAAAGCTGCTAACAAAAAGGTTATTCAGAAGGTTGCTTGAATAAACCCAAAGGTAACAAGTATCCACTGAGCAGATGTCGTGAGACAGAACTGCACTTTGGAGAACTGCCGAGATATTTTAAAATAACGCTTTCTCATTAACCTAAGCACAATGCTAAAAGTCCTTTAAAATAAAACTTTCCAGATGCCACCTGCATCTGAGATGCTAATAAGATGGATGCCAGTAAGCCCCCTAATACTGGAAATGCTCTTAAGAAAGTGCTAAGACTGATTGTACAGACACAAACAAATAAAAAAACCCCCTCTAATTTATGTATTCCTGCAGCTACATCACCAGGCAGGGTCCGGACCAATTCACAGTGGACTAATGCTCGCTCCATCTTTGCAGGCTGGGAGATTTAACCATAATTAAGATTTATTGTTTGCAACTTGCAGTTTGGAGCATGGATACGGATACTTTCCTGTTCACTAGTAAAAGACCTATTAGAAGAAATCCTTAAAACTGCCCTGAGTATGTAATTTTGCAAAACAGTGGATTAGTGCCTGAAGCAAAATATTCTGTTTTCATTAGCTATCTGGATTACTGAAGTTCAGAAGGGTAAAGGATGGGCCAGAGCATATGTAATATTTGAATAAAGCAGGCTGACCTTAGAACTAATTTCCCCATATGCAAGAAAGACAAAAAAAATGTCTCTGCACTGTGCTGTGGTTTAACAACCTGAGTCTCAGGTTGAATTCCTGACATTATTACTTCAAACTTATCAGATATCAGGTGATGGGAAGAACTGGCTGCAACTGTGAAGACCTCACAGTATAGAATAATGGCCTATGCAAAATAACCAAATTGCTACACCCAGCTTCTTAACCAGTGTATGAGTAATGCTACTGCTCACCATTTCTAAAATTTTTAGCAGAAAATTTCATACCTTTTTGACTTTTTACATTTTGCAGAATGTACATCAATGGGAATCTGCTATGCCCTGAATTCCACCCCAACATCATTTTCTATCTGAAAGCATAACAGTAATATGAACATGATGGCTATGTGGGTTGAGAATTATACAGCTAGTCCAAAGATCCGGAAGATCCAAGCAGAGAAATCTGGATTAAGCACAGATAACCCTTTGAACTGGATTTATCATTCCCAGATAATGTTCCTTGTTCTAAAATATTAAGTGGTGTATTTTATTCTTCCATCTACCTTGTATAAGATATCTTTTTGCTAGAGTATCCTTATCCTTCTCCCACTCCTGATAGAATGAAATATGAATAAAAATGGTAGCAGCAGGACGTGGAAGATCCCAAGAGATTTTCTATCTCTTTTAAGTGTGCCTCAGTTACAGTATGTAACTTTATCTTCTCATCTAATTGGATATCAAGCCAGCACATGCCCTTCCCTTCCCTTCCCTTATCCTTACAACAATCTTATGTGATGGATTCATTTGAGAGTTAAAGATTATTCAGTGATTTCATGGCTGACTGTGGATATTAACTTACATCTCTCTGGGAGATC
This sequence comes from Notechis scutatus, assembly GCF_049901735.1. Taxonomy (NCBI): domain Eukaryota; kingdom Metazoa; phylum Chordata; class Lepidosauria; order Squamata; family Elapidae; genus Notechis; species Notechis scutatus. Next base: position 172,274,308 of record NC_142011.1, read on the forward strand.
TATCTAGACCAAAAAAAAAAAGTGGGAGTGGAATATTATGAATTATCTCCCTTGCAATTTCTCAAAAGTATTCTTCCCTTGTTTTTGTTTTTTCTCATTTATTCACAGGGGTTTTCCAGATTTCTTTCCATCTTCTGGGACTTCTTTTGAATTTATGTTATAGGGAAGGTGATGGGGTAGAAGCACCTTCTATATCTCTCCATCACTCTGAAGGTTCCTTGGCTGCATGCTTTTCATAATTGAAGAACCCCAAAGGGAGAAGTTTCCTCATCATATCTGCCTTTGGAATTTCACTGAAACATCCTTAGTGTGGAAGGGTGCTGATTTCTCTCCTCATTTGAAATAAAATTCAAAAGCAAATCTTCTGTTGAATGTCAACCAGTAGAAATACTTTAGTATTTTTCCCCCTGAATCATACTACAGAGCAGCTGGTTATAACTGAATGGAAGAATATTCACATATAAATGATTTCGTACCAATTCCACTTCAATCCAATGCAGGGGTGGGATTCTACTGATTCTGCCCAGCTCTGTAGAACCAGTAGCTCTGAAGAGCAGCAGACATAAAATTGATTTTATGTCTGCTGCTGTTTTGGCCCACCCACCTGCCTGCCTGGGCTTGCGAGGCACAGCTGTGGTTGAAAAAGCAGGAAAAAAGTGCTTTTTCAAACGCTGCTTCCCTGCACGCAGCACTGCTCAGCTGTCCAGGCAGCAAGTTGACGAAGATTTACATGCGCGCAGCATGCAGGGAAGCACATCATAAATCACTGAAGCGGTAGTTAACCCTGTCGGATCCCACCCCTGATCCAATGTCAAAGTTTTCACATGATATGAAACTCAATTTAATTTTTATTAATTTTACCAAATCATAGTTGACTTGTGTATATCAGGTATGGAACATAGATTCTTTGGTATTTGAAATAAGTTTGAAACTGCTGCAAGATTAAACTATATTTAGTGTTTAATTGGATTTTTTTTAACAATTTCTTCACCAATTTCAATTTAGCTTCACACATACAAAATTTGACTATCTATGCTTCTTTATGATTAATTTTTAAAACTAATCACACAAACCTTCTAATGTTAGGTGGTAGTGATAACCATATGTTGTTCATCCCAGAAACTGAGATTTCAGTTCAGGCTACATAAAACTTGCTCTTTATGTCCCTCAGCTCATTACTTCTTCTCCATCAATATCTGAGGTTTAGATTGCAAATTTCATGGGAGAGAAACTTCTCCATTTACTTACCCACCCATCCATCTATTTATCTATTCTACTTATTCAGGTATGCATAGCATAAGGTTCAGGAAACAATGGAACTATGTAATTTATAATATTATTTCTCCATTTGTTCTCCATCTGACTTGTGCTTTTTAAGTTATATTATTAGATTCCAATCTATGTAAATGTTTTCATCTCTCTTGGGTAGATAGTTGGATAGTTTCCTTAGTTGGTTAACTTTGTTGTATGAGGAAGAACTCTGATCTTGGAAGGTATCCATGCATATAGAAGAGACAGCCATTTTGTGATACTTTGCATACGTTCATATTTCTTGAGCAAGATAGGTCACTATATTTCAGAAATTGACACTACTGTGCTCTGTGCTTGTCTACCAACACTACATTAAATTTTAGAAGACACACTATACTTTCTTGAAGGTGCCAAGCCTCTTGATAATTAAACTTGTTTTATTTTTTGTCAGATATATGGCAAAATATAGCAGTTGAAACTAGTGTCCCTCAATCATTTGTGACAAGCAATAATCTGGCAAAGCATCAATGTATGACCACATTTAGGATTCAAAGCAAGAGTAGCCATTTTTACCTCTGCTTCTACTCTACCCAGCCTTTCAACCACGTATTGTGATCATTGTGTCAGCAAACCTTTAAAGACCCAAAGAGTAATCTCAAGGTGAGTTGGGCAGAGAACAAATTAAAAAAAAACATTTTTTTTTTCAGAAACAGACTTGTAACCTATAAGTTCCAATTTCCGGATATCCAAAGTGGCAGCCATTTCAGATTTGTGTGATGTAGGGCTAATCTACAAGACCAAGAAATACACAATGTTTATCTGCCTTTGGAGAACCTCCACTTATCTTTTCTTGGTCCATTTTAAAGTAATATTTTTCAACTTCTGCCAGCACAGATGTGCTGTCTGGCTCACCATCTGCACTTCCTTTCACTGTAGGCAAATGCCTCCACTGCAATTAGCTACTGTGAGCTGTGGCAGGAATTCCCCTTCCCTTCCAGTGCCTGGTCACTGCTGTTCCACATCCATTTTGTCCTGGCTTCTAGATTACTACAAAGGGTTAACCCTTTTAAAAGATGTTTTGTTCCAAATGCATTTGCAAAACATTTGTTGCTTGAGAAATATTCCCAAATGTGTAACTGAAAAGAGGAACCTTTATGTACAATTGTATGCAACTTAGCTTAACTCTGGTTCAAAAACAGTGTCCAAAACAAAGGATTTTGTCAGATTTGCCCAGGCTGGCCTTCACTCAGAAGGCTCACGTAGAGATTCAAAGACACAATTCTGAAAGGATACTTTTATTTCATATAGTAAAAATGCCTTTAATGAAAAAGAAAACTGAATAATGAAAATTCTAGAATTCAAGGCCTATGTGTAGCTGTTCCCAGCTTCAAACCCTATGTTTTGTTCTCCAATGCTTAGATTATAATGGATTGACCATTTATTTCTGAGTAGAAAAAGTGATTGACACCTGTGCATTGTTATTTTACCAGGAAAGTCTTTAATTGTTACTTGGCCAACTTGAGGCCTCACATACATACTTAATCCTTTCCCCCTACATATTAAAACTATCAAACACTGATAGGTTGAACTCAATCATTTATGTGACTCAACTCACCTAGTAAGAAAAATATTCTTTAAAAACATCAAGGTCAAAGCCTGGGTCTTAACCCTTACTCATTAGAGAAAACAATCTGTAGCAGAATTAAAAGATGTTGTTCTGCAATGTTAGCTACTTGCCATTATCTCTGTTTTTCTTTTTCCAGGCTTCTGCCAAACCTCCTTCTTTAGCAATCAATCTATGTGCCAAACTCTTTTCTTTCTTTAACGCTTTAGGTGGAAGAGTAGGCAGTGCAGAGGAGGAATCTCCAATGTTTGGTTACATTCATCATTCTTGCTTTCCTTGATTTGCAATCTGTTATGCACCAGGGAGGGTGTGTGTGTCTTCTGACAATGTGTGGCATCTTCCTGTGGGTGTCATTCAAGTGGAACTCTGAGAATTCCAGAGTTCTGAAAGAGTCTCTGAAATGCAAGGCGAAGCAGGTCATAAGGAGGTGGAAAAAAATAAAATAAAAAGACAGTGACAAGTTAGAACAGAAGGTGAATCAATGGCTGGAAGGGACCCTGGTGCAGCTCCATCTGGAGAGAGGAGGGCAATTTGATGTGTCTGGAAAGCATTATTTCTGCAAAGCACTGAACCCTTGTTCAGCTTAGAGATAGGGAATCTTAGTCCACTGCCAAACATAAGCCTTCCTGATGGCACATTGGAGGGGCGGGGGAGGGAGTAGGAGAATAAATACACTAGTGGCACAATGCAGGACGGCCAATCCTTTTGCTTTAAGACCATCAGGCATCTGGCCTGGTCCCAGGAGGCAGTCTACAACTTCAGATTGCATTAGCTGAGACTCCTATTTCGTATCACTGGATGCTCCAATTTGATGACAATTTAATTGGTTGAATATGAAGGGAGATCTAGAAGCCCCCCTGATTGATTGTTCTTAACAGCTCAGTCTCACAGAATGGAACTGTTGTACTCTGCCTGCTCATCTTTTCTTTTTTCTTTTTAAAAAGAAGTTCAGCATTCTCAATATGTAAATGCAACGAATTTCAAACTGATGATAACTTTCTGGTTTTGTGGGTAAATTAAAAACAGCTCAGATATGCCTACAGCTTCCTCATCATTTATTTGCCCCTTGAAAAATAACTCATGCAGATCAGTTTATTGAGTCCCAGTTTCCTTGACAGTATTTTGTGGTTTTGATCTGCCCAAATTTCAGTATCTTTATAATAAAACATTATGCATGACTACAAAGTTCAGTGGGGCTTGTTCCCAGGAAACCAATAAATAAAATTTCATCCTTAATCAATATGGCATGCCTGTGGTTTGGAGTATACAGTTTTCCAAGAAGAAACTAAAATGTTTATTTTACTTTCTTTTAGAGCTTTCAATATAATGAATTTCTTTGGATGTTTAAGACTCTGCTACATAAATTACATTGAATAACAGCCAGGTAGGGAGCTTTAAGGTGTTACTCTAATCCTAGATGCCAGCATGCAGACAATTACTACTTTTGTTGGGGTTTACAGTTATTAGGATGGTTTTGATAGTATAATAATTTTATTTTATACATCAGGCCTGTTGTCCATCTATTACAGATGTGGCTGAAATCAGGATTTGTAAATGTATTTGTATCACTGTGATGATAAACTGAAACATTTATTAAATTGCATTAAATTGTAGTGCATAGAGATAATAGAATAGAATAGAATAGAATAGAATAGAATAGAATAACAGAGTTGGAAGGGATCTTGGAGGTCATCTAGTCCAACCCCCTGCTCAAGCGGGAGACCCTACACCATTTTTGACAGATGGCAGTCCAATCTCTTCTTGAAGGTCTCAAGTGATGGTGCTCCCACAACCTCCAAGGGCAAGCTGTTCCATTGGTTGATTGTTCTCACTGTCAGAAAGTTTCTCCTTATTTCCAGGTTAAATTTCTCCTTGTTCATTTTCCATCCATTATTCCTTGTCTGGCCTACAGGCACTTTAGAAAATAGCTTGACCCCTTCCTCCCTGTGGCAGCCCCTCAAATATTGGAAGACAGCTATCATGTCTCCCCTGGTCCTTCTCTTCACTAGACTAGCCAAACCCACATTCCTGTAACTGTTCTTCAGAGGTGGTATTCAGCAGGTTCTGACCAGTTCTGGAGAACCGGTAGCAGAAATTTTGAGTAGTTTGGAGGACCAGCAAATACTACCTCTGACTGGAGATTGTACCATATCCTTCCCCTTCCACACCCACCAAGCCACACCCACAGAACTGGTAGTAAAAAAATTTGAATCCCACCACTGCCGTTCTTCATATATTTTAGTCTCCAGTCCCCTAATCATCCTGGTAGCTCTTCTCTGTACTTTTTCTAGCATCTCAATATCTTTTTTATAGTGTGGTGACCAAAACTGGATGCAGTACTCTAGGTGTGGTCTTACTAAGGCTTTATAGAGAGGTATTAGTACCTCACTTGATCTAGATTATATCCCCTTGTTAATGCAATTTAGGATTGTATTGGCTTTTTTGGCTGCTGCTGCACACTGCTGGTTGTCCACTAAGACTCCTAGATCCCTCTCAGTTACTGCTATTGAGCCTGGTTTTACCCAGTCTATATATGTACTTTTGGTTTTTCCTGCCTAAGTGTAGGACTTTATTTTTCTCTACATTGAATTTCATTTTGTTCTAGTCTGTCAAGATACAGCTGGATCTTGAGCCTATCTTCCTGGGTGTTAGCTATTCCTGCCAGCTTAGTATAATCTGCAAATTTGATAAGTTTCCCTTCTATTCCCTCATCTTAGTCATTAATGAAGATATTGAAGAGTACTGGGTCTAAGACAGAACCTTGTGGCACCCCACTGCTTACTTCCCCCATTAAGGACAACTCTTTGAGTACTGTTTGTCAGCCAGTTGCGAGTCCATATAGCGGTGGTGCTATCTATTCCACTTTTTTCTAGCTTACTTCAGACAAATGGTTATTCAACATCTTGTTAAAAACTTCCAGTGTTGGAGCATGTACAACTTCTGGAGGCAAGTTGTTCCACTGATTAATTGTTCTAACTGTCAGTAAATTTCTCCTTAGTTCTAAGTTGTTTCTCTCCTTGATTAGTTTCCACCCATTGCTTCTTGTCCTGCCCTCAGGTGCTTTGAAGGATAGCTTGACTCCTTCTTCTCTATGGCAGCCCCTGAGATATTGGAACACTGCTATCCTGTCTCCCCTTGTCCTTCTTTTCATTAGACTAGACATACCTAGTTCCTGCAACCGTTCTTCATATGTTTAGTCTCCAGTCCCCTAATCATCCTGGTTGCTCTTCTCTGTACTTTTTCTCGAGTCTCAACATCTTTTTCACATCGTGGCGACCAAAATTGAATGCATTATTCCAAGTGTGACCTTACTAAGTCATTATAAAGTGGTATAAAGCAACCCATGTTCCATATGCAATAACCCAGTTCCATTTGTACTTATTAGATTAGAGTACAGAATGTCCACTACAAATCACTGATTTCCAAGTGTGCAATTTCATGGTTAAAAATTAAAAATATCTAAAACAAGCCATTAAGTGCAATGCTGCTCGCTCAGAGCTTCTCTATTTCTTAGAGTGTGGCTATGCAAATGTCTGATTGGTTGACATGTGGCTCACAATCATCCTTCCTCCCCAATACTTCTTTAAAGCATTTTCCAAAATGGGTGTGAGAAAGGAAGTTAAATAAATCAATTGCTACATGCAATATCATGTGAATGGATTTCCATATGCGAAACTGTTTTATTCAATCCCTTCACCCTGGACTTCCCTAAATGTAACATAAAGAATTCACTAACCCTGGAGAACAGAAATTGGGAACTGTATATGAAACCAAGGTTCTGGCTGATTAATGCTATATGTTCTGCTGGCAAGCACAGAACTGAATGGGAACTAAGAAGGAAAAAATGTTTGCTTTCACAAAAATCCCCAGTTTCAAGGAGCTACAACTCTTTCAGTTTTTCCTTCTTTCTGAAAAAAATATATTTTTATATGAAATATGAACAGGCTTTAAGGAGTAGTGCTCTCAACTAATAATTTAACTAAAAAAGTTTTAATTTATTTTGCATTAGCCACAAGGATAGGAAAATACTAGCCTTTGAAAAACAAACTTGCTTGTAGATTTAGCATTTGTTAAACAAATGTAAAAAAAAGTTCCAGTTTATAGAAACTAAAAAAGGATATGGAATTTTCCATTTTTAGAAATGTCTGCTTAAATTTACTATAAACTGCTTTGTTGCAAGCTATATTTTAAGTTTAAATCCTTATAATATCTCTGAAAAAAAAAAACTCTTCTAGGTCTTTTTCTAGGTCTTACATTGAAAGTTTAGATTAGGAACGACAACAACAAACATCTTTGAACAGAGTTTTCCTTAACCAGACTGACACTCACTCCCTTAAAGTGTTTCTCCAAGCCCAGTAAGAAAATTGTTCAAGGAGTATTTAACAGTTATTCCCAGTCTAACAGAATCTAAGGTCCTTTCTTCTGAGAGCAGTAAAATCCTCCTGTATCGCTTTGAGCTATGGGTTTGGTGTGTGTGTGTGTGTGTGTGTGTGTGTGTGTGTGTGTGTGTGTGTGTGTGTAGGGGAAGGGAGTATGCTTAGGAAGTGGGCCGATTAATTTTCAGCTCAGTTCCTGCTCTGTGGAAATTGCTATAAAGGTGGTGCTTTTCCTCTGAAGCTCAAGGCGGCTGAAGCTCATACTTCATTTCCCTGATGCTCCTGGGGTTTTCCCCTCCCTCCCAGATTCAGAAATACTTAGAAGGAGGGCTCTGCTGCCCCCTCCCCACTTCTGCACACACACTCACAAGGATGAGGAAACATGACATGGTTCTGGCTGGAGCATTTATTTCCCTGCTTCTCTCTTGCTACAATATTCTTCTAGTTTCCATAACATTTCACTTTGTTTATTCAGTCCTAAATTTTCTACTGGCAACTTTGAATGGTTTTTTAAAAAAATCTGTGATTTCCTTATCTTTATTATTAATGCAAAATTTCTATTTAGAAAATCAATGGTAATTTTAAAGGTTTAAATTTTTTAAAGGTGCTTTTTAAAATTGTTTAAATGCTTTTTTTTTTTTTGTAACATTCTTATATATTTCAGTCCTGCAATATCATTTTAAGATAAGACAGATCTGAGTTAAAGCAAAACTATGACTAAGCGTTACAATAGGTTTAATATGCTGAAATAAAACTAGTGGTGGGAAATCCCCAATCTTTGCATTTTAACCCTTAGAACATGATCTCTTCATCTCTAAACAAAAGTCTCTAGGACCTGAAGAGATAGCAATGTGGCACTTTGTTATATAAATATTTAGAAGAATAAACCTAAGACAGGCAGAGCAGAAGAGTGGTAACTTCCTAAATCCAATGTTTTCCATATGATACTGGCCATCATAGGCTTATATGATCATGCTTTCCCTACCTTTCAGTAGTGTTAACTTCTGTTGTTGTTGTTTTTAATGTTAAACCCTCCATTTTGAAAACCCACCTCCCATCTTCGTTCAGGTAGCCATATTTGAATTGCAGTATTCTCCAGTGGGGCCCTTCGGGCATGGGGCTTGGAATTCAGGGAGTCCCCACATTATCTGCAGGACTTCAAGTTGGCCTCTCTGTTCACATGATGGCTACCCTTTTCCTTTTCGACTTGTATAGTGTTCCTTCATGTTGTTGTTCTTTAGCCAAAGCTGTCATTTATCCAAAGAACAAGAGAAGCCATGTGATGAATTTTTTTTTCCAGGATTCCTTTTGGCCAATGGCCCAGTGCTAATGAAGCCCCTTCCAAAGTGCTAAAGAGCTGTTGCCAGAATCAGTTATAGTGAAAACAATAGGGGAGTGGCACGCAGACAGGAGACCCAGTGTATGTGTGCGTGCAAGCGTGTGTGAGAGAGTTAGTGAGTGTGTGACCCTGTGTGTGGAGGGAAGAAGGCTTTATCAATTGGAGGGGGGATATGGCACAAAAGATTCCATAACATGTTTTTCTTCATATTTTATGCTAGAGTACTTGAAAAATAATATAATGGGAATCCAGGCAATCAGATTTCATACAGGCTGAATAAAATTTAAATTGCAGTCCATAATTGGAACTAAACCCTATTAACATAATGGCATTTATTTCTGAGTAAACAAGTCATACAACCAAAAATGTGTTTATTTAATTTCATTTTAGCCCACCTTTACGTTCAAACAAATACATTGGCTAACATATTTATTTGTGTCTTATTGTAGGAGACATCCTGACCTTTACAAATGTCCATGTTACATTGTTTGTTCTCATAATAATAAGTTCTCTTAATACAGTAGAGATGTAGGTAAGGAACATTATTAATCCTGTAAAGCCACTGAGATGCATTTTACCAAGTGAGAATTTGTTAAATATTCACTTTATCTGGTATTGGTCATTTATACTTGTATTTTTCTGCTAAATATTTGGGGTTTTCTAAGTATTTTCCTACTGACTAAATAGCTTGTTTTAACTACCCTATAGTTTAATCTCATTTTTGATCTAATACCTCAGAACATATTTATATTTCCTATTGTCTCCATTTTACTTCATGTACATACTTTGACAAATATTACTTTCCCCCTTCTCACTATCTAATATTTGTGCATTACATTTAGAAAATGTCTATGGAAATTCTCAGTCATCCAGGTCATGATTGTCTCAAAGGTGCTCTTTCAAGAGGCAACTGGACTTTCTTTGTTTTTCCTTGATGTTTCACTTCTCATCCAATAAACTTCTTCAGAACTAAAGAAGCTTTTGGATGAGAAGTAGAACATCTTCAAGGAAAGTCCAGTTGCCTCTTGAAAAATCACCTTTGATATGTTAAAAGAAAACTTTTTTGTTGTAAACTTTACAATTAAAAATGTGACAAAAAATGTAAAAATTTAAATAAAGACTACCTCAGCAGCCTTCCTACAAAATCTTAGTTCTGAGCCCTTTCACAAATTTGTTATGCCTTTTTTTGTGTATTTATGTGAAAAATGGAGCAGCCAATTCATTTCCCTGTTTTTATTAATTCTGCACGCCTGTCTTTTGATTTTTATGAATCAAAATATCATGGGATTTTATTGCTAATTGAGTTTGTAGCCTTCAGCACCATCTACTGGAGACATTTAAAACAGAACAAAGTTTTATTAAGAATAACTGGGAATACAGGTAGTCTTCAATTTACAACCATTCTTTTAGTGACTGTTCAAAATTTCAACAATCCTGAAAAAGTGACTTATGACCATTTTTCACATTTTCGACCATTACATCATCCCTGTGGTCACATGATCAAAATTTGAACACTTGGCAACTGGCATGTATTTATGACGGTTGTAGTGTCCTGGGGTTATGTGATCCTCTTTTGCAACCTATGACAGGCAAAGTCAATGGGGAAGCCAGATTTACTTAACAACCATGTTACTATCTTAACTGCAATGATTCACTTAATAACTGTGGCAAGAAAAATTGTAAAACGGGGCAAAATTCACTTAACAACTGTCTTGCTTAGCAACAAAAATTTGGGGATCAGTTGTGGTTGTAAGTCAAGAACTATCAGGATGATAGCTGGTAGCTATAGGTGCTGTGGAAATACATATTTATCCTCTCTGTTTTCTTTCACAGTGAGAAAGTAACATTAATGAAGGGGAGAATTACTTTAAATATACATGGGATGCCATAATTTTTTCCATAGGAGATACCAACTCATCCCCCTTTCTGCAATGGATGACTTTCCTATTCAAAGAATAAGAGCTCAAATTCTAGAAAAAAATGGTTTTTTGTTTTCAAAATTAAGACATTAAATCATAATCTCATCTTGATAATGCCACAACTCCTCCTAGAACTAAAATATTTTTGTGGGATTAATCAACATTATGGAAAACACAGAATAGGAATAAGAAATGTAGACTGCAATAAGAAGAAGAAATATAACTAAACATAATTCATACCTACAGCAAATACTATATCTCTTCTTATATTTCTATCCTTATCAATATTCTCTACTTCCATATATTACTTCATTCAGTGCTTTTTAGTCTTTAAACAATTTAATTAAAGATCTCAAATTCTTCAGGATCTGCTTATCTCCACTGAACTATATAACTTTCTTAGACCTCCCCTTCCTCTTAACACATTTGGCCTTCCATTATATATGTTTTATAGTTCTTTCCTTATTCTTTCTCCATGTATGACCAAACCAACTTAACGTAGGTCTTGCCTATCTGCCAGTTAATTTTTGTACCTGTCCATATCCATTCAGCACCCATTTATTTTTTACTCTACACTTTTTATTTTAGATCACAGCTATGTTAATTCCCCTGTTTTCATTGAATCCAATTTTCCTTTTTGTTTTTTTCTGGTATACTTAACTCTCACTTTCAAAAAACAAAATAAGCAAAGTCTTCAATGTAGACATTTGTCTTGACAAACATTTATTCCTTGTAACAGATACACCCTGTCACTATCTTTACATCTGTGTTTGCACATCTCAAAACTTCTCCATTGTACAATTTTGGCCCATATTCTACCAGATACACATATTTTTCCACTTCCCTTATTTTCTGTCATTTCTGTATAATTTGCAGTTGGTCGTTCCATTCCAACCACAAGATTCATGATCTTTGATAGATTAATTTTAAAATCCATACTTCTCACTTCAATCATACAATTTCCATTTAATGAGCCAACAATGTAGTATCAATTGCATATGAAAATACACACACATCGTCATTTCCAACAATCTAATCATATCCATTTTTTCCCACATTTATCTATAAATATATTAAACATTCAAGAAAACATCAGCTATCCTCTTAGAACATTAATTTCAACATTACATTTGAGCAGGAATTAAAAAAAGTCCCTAATTCAAGTATACTGACTCTACATTAGACTTTCGCTAGATCAACAAGTGTACAATAATCTTAGTTTCTCACATTCATACATCCTGCAATGACCTTATAAGAACAAAAATCTGGTCTGCATTTCCACTACCAGTGTAAAGTTTAGTTCGCTTCCCAAATGGTCATCTTTGAATCAGAATTCTGCAAACACCTTCCCAGACATACTGAACAAATTAATCCCCCACACATTGTTGCATTTTTCTCTTTGTGTAGAGGAACAATAACACCATTCTTCCAATTGTCAGGCATAAATGCAAGGACACACACAAACATTAAACACATCAGTACATTGAGTCGCTCCATATGCAAGTCATATCCATATGTTCTAGGCATCCCTTAGGCATGAAAGCCAGTTGGGCGACTTTGGGGCTGTCATTTTCTCTCAGCCCAGCCACCTCACAGAGATATTGTTGTTGTGGAAAAAATAGGAGGCAGGAGCATTATGTACACAGCTTGAGCTCTAGAAAATAAAGGCAGGATATTAATTGAGTGGCGATTATGTTAACTTTGTCTTGTTTCATCTTAAAGACTGACGGATGTATCACTGCACATTTCCCCAAGTATGTCCCATGGCCTGGCACCAGTTCTTAGAAGGTATACAAACAGGTGTTCATTTTTCACTTCAGCCAAAGTTTTACAGCATTAATATCACCAGGATTCCAGTTGATGGAGAAAGAAGAATTCACCATTCAATATCATAATCAAATCTCTATATCCCCTTTTCTATGTATTTATTTATTTTGGGCCTCTGAGTCAATTTTGACTTCTGGTGATTTCAGAGGACAAGTGCCTACAGTTCTCTATTTGATCTATTTATACATGTTTTTCTTCCTATGGTAGACTTTTAGTGGAATGGAAATTTACAAATTCGATAAATGAATTTAAGGATGCATTAAGAATTTAATGTAGTATGTATTTAAGAAATTCAGCAATAAATTACTAGAAGATTTTATTACTGCTGCATTAGCATATATTTATAGATGGATTTTGTTACGTTCGCCGTTGGAAAGAAGGCTCGGGAGTCAGTGACCATTTTCAGCTCTTTATTAGGTCCCGAGATCGACTCGGGGTTTAGGAGATTGGCGGCGGCTTATATTGTCTGGCCGCGGCGGCTGCAGCCAATGACACCGCTTTGAATCTCCCACGATTAGTTTCCACCAATCGCGGGGATTCGCAGCGGGCCAATCAGTGCAGCTTGTTCGGCCAATCAGGTCGCCGTGTGCCCTGGCCAATCAGGGCGCGGTGTTTACAAGTATGCTAATGGATCGTACAGAACACCCCTCCCCTCTTGGTACGGTCCTACATGACGTAGTCCCGTAAGTAGGCAGGGCTCCGTACTTGCCTACTTGACCTGCGCAGGTTAGTTGATGTCTGGCCTTTGGGCGGTTCGGCAGGGTTCTGTGCTGCTCTCTGCCTGGTAGATGGAACCGCCTGGAAGGGTGAGCCGGGCCTTTCGTCGTAGCTTCCTCCCGGTCTGAGCTAGCTTGGATGTTTCTTCCTGGTGAGGCTTCGAGCTGGCTGTCTATTTCTGCTTCGGTTGGTGAGTATTCCTGGTTTCTTTCTGGTTGGGGTTGGTTCCCGGGGCTTTCCCTCCCCCTTGGTCGGTGTTGGGGTGGTTTTTTTTCCCTTTCTGGGTTTATGTCTCTGTCTGTTTGCGTGTCGGTTGTGTTTCCTGTGGTTGTTCTCGATCTTATTTGATCGATGTGTCGTTTCCATGCTCGTCCGTCGGTTGTTTGTAGCCGGTACGAGCGGGGACCTGTTGCCTGGGTTATCGTTGCCGGTATCCAGAGGGGGTCCCCTCTAAGGTTTTTTGCGTATACCGCATCTCCTGGTGCAAATGTTCGGTACCTGCTTGATGAGTCGGTGGGTTTTTCAGGGTTGTACGTGGGGTGCAGCCTATCTAGGGGGGATCTTAATTTCCTCCCCATTAGTAGCTCTGCGGGGCTCTTGTTGGTCATTGTGTTAGGTGTTATGTGTTGGATAAAAAGTAGTTTATTTATTTTCTCTTGCATGTCCCCGGTTTCGATTTTTTGAATTGTTTTTTTGGTGAATTGGACCATTCGTTCCACCCTACCGTTCGCTGCCGGATGTGCCGGTGCTGTCAGGGTGTGCTGTATTCCCCGTTCTGCTAGGAATTTTTCAAATTCCAGTGCGGTGAACTGTGGCCTGTTATCAGACACAATGACATCTGGGAGGCTGTGGGTTGAGAATAGTCTGTTTAGTTCTTTGATGATGGCCTCGGTGGTGGTAGTTCTCATGTCGCTTACCTCCAGCCAATTGGAGTAAGCGTCTACCATTATGAGGAATGTGGGTCCTTTTGTGGGTCCGGCGAAATCTATGTGTATCCTGGACCATGGTCCCCTGGGGGTTTCCCATTCCAGGACTGGGGCGGCGGGTGGGCTTGGCCTGGATTCTTGGCATTGCTTACAGTTTGCCACCCAGGCTTCAATTTGTTTGTCCATCCCTGGCCACCATGCGTAGCTTCTGGCCAGGGCTTTTGACCTGACGATGCCCAAGTGTCCCTCGTGTAACAAGTCCAAGAATCTTTTTTGTAATTTTTCCGGGATGACAACCCTGTCCCCCCATAGTATACAACCTTTTTGGGTGGAAAGTTCCGTTTGTTTGTTCCTGAAAGTCCTGAATGTCTCATCATCGTCTTTTTCCGGCCACCCTTTCTCCGCCCATTGCAACACCCGCGCCAGACGTTTGTCTTTATTTGTTTCGTGGGCAATGTCTGACGCGGTTAGGGGGAGGTTGGGTATGGCCTCGATGCTCAGGATGGATGCTGTGGGTGCTGGGTCGGTGTCCAGGTCGGGTAACGGGGTGCAGCTCAAGGCGTCTGCATGTGTGATTGTTTTGCTGGGTCAATGGGTCAGCTGGTAACTGTAGGCGGCGAGGAATTCAGACCACCTTGTCATTCTTGGAGATAGAATGTTCGGGGTGGCCTTGTTTCCTGCCAGGATGCCCAACAGCGGTTTGTGGTCTGTGATGATGGTAAATGTCCTGCCGTAGAGGTACTCATGGAACCTTTTGATGGCGGTGATGATTGCCAGGGCTTCCTTGTCGAGTTGGCTATAGTTCCTTTCCGGCTTTGATAGGGTTCTCGAGTAAAAGGCGATGGGTGCTTCATTTCCGTTCGGGAGTGTGTGGCTGAGGATCACCCCGATCCTGAACAGTGATGTGTCGCACGTGACTGTCAATAGGATGGTCTCGTTGTACTGGATGAGGACGGCATCCGATGTGAGCAGGTCCTTGGTTTGGTTGAAGGCGGCTTCCTCTCGTTTCCCCCAGGTCCAGGTGGCTGTTTTATCCAGCAGCCTATGCAACGGTTCCGCTGCGGTCGCCTTCTGGGGTAGGAAAACATTATAGAAGTTAATCAGCCCGAGAAACGCCTGCAGTTCCGTTTTATTCCTTGGCCTGGGGGCTTCTTTGATGGCTCTGATTTTTTTTCCGGTTGGGTGAATTCCGTGCCGGTCTAGGAGATATCCTAGGAACTCGACCCTCTCGGTATGCAACTGGCATTTTTCTTTTTTGACTTTTAGCCCCGCATCTTTGAATTTTTGTAGTACCTCCCTCAGGCGACCCTCCAGTTCTTTTTGGTTGGCTGCTGACACCAACACGTCGTCAAAGTAGGGCACCACCCCCTTGATTCCTTGCAGGAGTCTCTCCATGAGGCTCTGGAAAATTCCCGGTGCTACGCTGACTCCAAACTGGAGCCTCTTGCAGCGAAAAGCCCCCCAGTGGGTCACTATGGTCTGCGCCTCAGCGGTTTCCGCGTCGACTGGTAACTGTTGGTAGGCTTGCGCCAGGTCGAGTTTCGCAAAGACCTTGCCTCCCCCCAGTGAGTGTAGAAGGTGCTGCACTACTGGGACGGGGTAGGCGCTTTGTTGTAAGGCGCAGTTTAGGGTGGCTTTATAGTCCCCGCAGATTCTCACCGACCCATCGGGCTTGACTGGGGTGACTATGGGGGTTTCCCACTGGGCATGATCAGTTGGCTCTAGGACCCCCTGTTTGATGAGCTTGTCTATCTGCTCGTCGATCTTGGGCCGGAGTGCGAAAGGTACCTGCCGCGGTTTTAGGCATATCGGGGGGACGCTGGGGTCTAGGCTGAATGAAATAGGGGGCCCTCGGTACTTGCCTAGGGTGCCGTCAAACACTTCCTGGAAGTCCCTTGCGAGTTGCTCCTCTCAATCCGCCTCTGCGATGTGGTCGATTCCCGTTACTTTGATCCCGAGTGGTGCGAACCACTATAGTCCCAATAGGCTGGGTTGGTCTCGATCCACGACAGTCAGGGGAAGTCTTGCTGTGCGCCCTTTGAATGTGACTTCAAAATGTCCTGTTCCGACTACGGGGATGCGGTTCCTCTGGTAGTCCTTTAGGATTAACTTCTGGCTTTCCAGCCTCTTTTTGTGGATGGCGGGCACCAGACGCTTGATTTCTTACCATGCAACCATGGAGAGGTAGGACCCGGAGTCCACCTCCATTTTGCATGGCTTGCCCTCGATGCCCACCTCCACGTATACCTTTCGGGCGTCAGTGCTCGATGAGTGGCCGATGACGACCGTCTGGTGGGTCTCCTCTCTCTGTCGGTTCTCGCCGTTCCGTCGGCCCCGTCCGTCCCGGTTCCAATGACTCTCGGCTTGGCGGTCCCTTGTCCTGGGGGGGGTGCCGTCCCGTCTCCGGCCGCTGTTGTCTCGCCGTCGGGGGCTGTAAGCTTTCTTGAGTCGGCAGACTCGGGCGATGTGGCCTCTCTTGTCGCATTGCCGGCAAATCGCGTCGAAAAACTGGCACTCCGATCGAGGATGGTCACCTCCGCACCCGGCACATTGAAGACCCGACTTACGACTCCGCCGTTCGCGTCGGTCTCGTTCTGTTTGGAGTCGATGGATGTCCTCCTCTTCGTCCGTGGTGTCGGAAACGGAGTCGAGGTCTCCATGGTGGGTGGTGGTGGTCGCTCGGCGGCTTGCTTCTGGATGCGTCTCGGCCGTCGGGGTCGCCTCGGAGGTCGTGGCTCGGTCCCCGGTGTCTGGTCTCCGCATTCGGACCGCTGACTTTCAGGTTGCCTCGGCTGCTGTGGCTTCGGCAAGAGCGTCTGTGAGGGAGATGTCGCCCTTTGCCATCAGCCGGTTTTGTAGGACAGGGTCACTGAGCCCGAGGATGACGCGATCTCGTAATGCCTCGTCCATGTCTGTGAAGTCGCACATGCCTCCCAGGTTTCGCAGGTCTGCCATGAAATCACTAATGCTCTCACCCAGTTTCTGGTCTCGCCGGTAGAAGTCGTGCCGCCTGATGAGGGTGGGCACGGTGGGAGCATAGTGGCTTCGTAGCAGCAGTTCGAGGTCGGTCCAGTCCATCGCCTTCACGTTCTCGGGTTTCGCAAGGGCTTTTGCCATCTTACACACTGCGGGCCCGCAGTGTGTCAGGAAGACGGCCCTTTTTTTCTGCCCGTTTGCATCCTTGAGATTGCTACTTTCTAAGAACATCAGGAACCGATCAATGTACGATTCCCAGTCCTCAGTAGCTTGGTTAAAGGGTGCGGCCGGTGCGATGCTGGCCATCTCGTCGATCTTGTTTCCCTCGGTGCCACGTGCTCGGTGGGTATCAGTTCTGCGATCCCACCTTCGTCGCCAGTGTTACGTTCACCGTTGGAAAGAAGGCTCGGGAGTTAGTGACCATTTTCAGCTCTTTATTAGGTCCCAAGATCGACTTGGGGTTTAGGAGATCAGCGGCGGCTTATATTGTCTGGCCGCGGTGGCCGCGGCCAATGGCACCGCTTTGAATCTCCCGCGATTAGTTTCCACCAATCGCGGGGATTCGCAGCGGGCCAATCAGTGCGGCTTGCTCGGCCAATCAGGTCGCCGTGCACCCTGGCCAATCAGGGCGCGGTGTTTACAAGTATGCTAATGGATCGTACAGAACAGATTTTATAAATACAAATTCATGGTAGAGGATTTCTATCTTTTAATGATTCTGAGTCATATTAATTAAATATGGTTTTAAAGAAAATCAAAAGAGATTATAACTGTGGTCCCTAGTGAGAATGCTGCAGGAGTGACTCTTATTTTGTTTTTCATGCTGTTGACATCTTCATGAAGTCACTATGAAAATTATACAAATTTTGCATGTTGTTATTCCACCAATCATCAGATGAACTCCTGATTGTTTCATTTTATCTAATCAAGTGCAGCAATTGATGTTCTGTATTAGCAATAGACATACAATTGGAAAAATAAAACTTAGTAAAATGAGGTTCAAACTAAACAAAATGCAGAATGGCTAGTCCATGTATCCAACTGAGCATATTTAATATGTTTTGGAAGATGATACATTCAGAGCAGGGGTGGGATTCAACCAGTGTTACTACCGGTTCGGTGACTACATTTTGCCAGATGCGTGCTGCGTGCACATGTAAACAAACCTTAAGCTGTGCCACCTGGACAGCTGAAAAGCGCAGCGCACAGGTGCACAGCATTTGAAAAGCCTCTTCTTTCCTGCTTTTTCAACTGCACAAAGCAGATGAGGTTGAAAAAGCAGGAAATAAAGGACAGGTAAGAGCCCAGGTGGGTGGGCCAAACAGCAGCAAACAGAATCGGTTCGGTGTCTGCTGCTCTTCAGAGCTACGGGTTCTATAGAGCTGGGCAGAACCAGTAGCATCCCACCCCTGATTCAGAGGATCAAAGATATGTGAGGGATTTTTTTTGGATTCAATACTGGTAGAGACACAGGTGGCTTTTAGGGCTTTTTGAATTGATGGCCTTTAACATTCTACCAAACAATTTCTCCTATATAATTGTTTAGCATTGTCAACTCCTGGCCCACAGGCTGGATGAGTCACCTGCTGGCCACCCCCATGCCCAGGTTAGTGAAGGGGAACAAAGTCCTGATACATCATGTGATGCCGCTGTGATGATGTGAGTTTGGTACCCTTGGTTTAGAGCCTAGAATTCAAGATTCTCTCTGAATACCCCTGGCTTTTGAGGTGTGGTAGATAGCTTCTAGAGTAAGGGTCTTATTGGTAGCGATGTCCTGGCCACAGAATGCTACCTCAAAGTGGCATATTCAGGACCACATGAGAGAACGCTATTTTTTCATGCTGTTAAATTTTAATAGTTTTCAGTGTTTTTATTCTAATTCTTTAACTGAAATTTTGTCATTATGTTGATGTTGGTTTTTAAGTCATATTTACATTGTATAATTGTCTTTTAATACTGTTGATGATTTTAAATTACTGTAAATTACTAAGGGAAACAGGATCAAAACCACATAGATGATAAAAATGAAAAATATCTAAAACACTTATTTGTTTTTAGCTTTATTTTTTCCAGTCACAACATTCACCAGGATTTCTTTCAGTAATATATAACAGTTATCAATATAGTTCAGACTTAAGATGCCTTGTTGTCCTGGAGATAGGGACATTCTGCTGGCTCTTTCCTGATACCCTCTGTATGAAAAGAATTCCTTGTTCTTTTCTGTCACACGGAGCCACTTCAGATGTAATATTTATGCATATAAATGTTTCAGGAGAGCTCTGATTTATCAACCATCTCCTCCTCTTTCTCCCTCTTATTCAAAGATTTCAAGAGAGCAACAGATGGCCCTTGCAGGCTATTTGCTGTGACTGAAATGGTAACACCACTGAGAAGGGCTCACAACTTTTGTGACTAATAATGAGTGCTGCTTCTTTTGCTAGCACTGTACTCTCTGCATCCAAAAATATTTTGTTTGTTTTAAGAAAAAGAGACATCTGTGCTTGTACCACCTGCTACTTTCTGTTGTTCTTAGTTTGTGTAATTTTAAATGATAATTAAATATGGATTTATGTTTATTGTTTGCATTTTGAAAGTGATTTTTGTTCCCAATTAGGAAAGTAAAGAGCAGCACGCAAGCTGCACGCATTCATTCAGTTAGACTTATTTGAGATTTATGCTACTATTCTGGACATAGTCCTCCGCTTGAGTTCTGCTTAAATAATGTAACCATGAAAAGAAGAACTGCCTTCAACAGTTAGCATCTGGGCAGCAAGCAGAATAACTTGGTTACACTATTTCCTATTGCAGTGAGGTACATTATTTCTTTCAAAATCTGAAATATTTGGGTTTTTTTTTTAAATTTTATAAATGGAAAATAATCCACTATTTTTTCACAATGCTTTCCCTTTTTGGTGGGAATACAATAGATTAGATTTAGATTTTTCTTCCAATCCTACCTTTATTATTTTTATAAACAACTCAAAGAATTATTTATATCTAATGCTCATTCCTCCTTCTATTTTGTCTGTAACAGCAGCTCTGTGGGCTGAGTTGGGTTGAGAGACAGAATGGCTGGGCCAAAGTTACCCATCCAGTTTTCATGCTGAAGGCAGGGACTACAACTACAGTCTCTCAGTTGCTATCCCAGTATTTTAGCCACTGGTTTTTATACATATCCATCAAAGAGCTGGAAAAATCTCAGTGAGGCTTAGCCCTACAATATGGTCAAGAGATTCTAAGGAATAAATGGATGTCCTACTAAATATGTATATAGCCGTGGTGGCACAGTGGTTAAAATGCAGTACTGCAGGCTACTTCTGTTGACTGCCGGCTGCCCAGCAGTTTGGCAGTTTGGATCTCACTGACTCAAGGTTGACTCAGCCTTCCATCCTTCTGAGGTCAGTAAAAGGAGGACACAGATTGTTGGGGGCAATATGTTGACACTGTAAACCATTTAGAGAGTGCTGTATAAGTCTAAGTGCTATTGCTATTACTATATGGAGGTGCCACTAAAGAGAAAGAGATACCAGAATTAGAGAAAGTAGAATATGTGATACATGGATGCAACAAGAATGTAATTCTTAGTAATAAAAAAAGAGTATTAATCACCGGTCAAAACATGATATGCTGTTTATATTGCTGTTTATGACAACATTTATGTATGGATGATTTCCCTTTCCTTCCCATCCCATCCCTTGAGCCAACTTTGAGCCAACTGATTCTGAGAGATTCTTTTGTAAGGTAGGAGGGAAGATTGATTGATACACACACATATAAAAGAAGCTTTATGACCAGGATTATATAACAGTAAACCTATGAAGATTAATTGTGGCTGTTGTAATGCTCTAATTTCACAGGAAAATGAAGTGTTGAATTGAATGTACATGTTGAAAGGCTGAGGATAAGATCAAAAGCTGTAAAACTGTAGCTGAGGTTTCTGGGATGCCAGTAACATAGCATATTTCCAAGGAAAATAGTTTTCCTCAGATAGAATGCCAAGGATAAGAGGAGCATATGCTGGGTTACATATACAATTTTGCTGTAGAAGAAAAATACATTTGAAAAAGTTTTCTTGTTTTCTCACACATGGTCATGGTTTAACATTCAGTTAAAAATCTTGAACAGCTGCTATTAAAAAATGGCATTTTTAGACAGGGGTGGGATTCAGTTTTTTTAACAATGGTTATGTGGGCGTGGCTTAGTTGGTGGGTGTGGCTTGGTGGTCATGTGACTGGGTACGCATGGCCAACTCGACATTATTCATGTCAAGGGGCTCTTCTCTTCGCCTGGCTTCTCATGACAATGGGGATGCTGCAATGGTCATAAGTGTGAAAAATGGTCATAAGTCACTTTTTTCAGTGCCATTGTAACTTTGAATGGTCACTAAATGAACTGTTGTAAGTCAAGGATTACCTGTACAAAAATACAAAAAGCTTCTTTGCTTGCAAAAAGCTACCCTAAATACCAATCACTGAGATTAAAAATACCTGCAAGCTGGAGTTACAAATCAGGCAGGGTGCCAGAGCACCTTGAGGAATGAAAATAGTTAAAATGCAATGATAACTAACAAGCAGCCAACTCTTGCTCATAAAGTGAAACCCTTTAGCAGAGAGGTCATTTAAGCTCTCCAGAAAAAGCACACCCAGGAAAAGCAATCCTTAGATCCATTTGCACCACTTAAAAATACCAGCTGGTTTCACTCACCTCACAAGATATCCTACAGAAATCGAGGGCGGAGCTGGCGTCGCGGTGGTACGACGTGCAATCTTAATGCTCTAAGATCACCGTCGATACCTTGGCTACTGGACGGTCCCCACGGACCTAAACCATCCTGTAGAGATGATAATAGAGAAGGCCACATCCTGTTGATCCCAGAGACATTGCAAAGTCCCTGGTTGATCCAGGAGAAGCCATTTTTTTCCAGTGGCCATTGAAGCCGCTGAAGCTGGGACAGCTCCGGAAGGAAGAGGAAAGTGGAAAGCAAAAGTGTGTCAATCTGGTGAGATGATTTTTTTAAATACTATTTGAGAGAACACCCTGAGAAGAGAAGAGAAAAAGTTTAAAGTGAAAACAGAAGAGGGAAAGCGGCGAGATTAAACCTGCAGTCAAGATTAGTGTAATATTTTTTATTGCTGGACTTTTCTACAAACACCTTAAAATTTTAAAATTGACTGGTCTTTTTCTTGAATTTTACATCCAATGATTTCTTTACTCTTTTTGTTGTTGTTTAGAACTCTTTTCTTTTTTTCTAGTGCTTCTTTTAAATATCTAAAAGCATTTTAGTTTAACTGCTTATTTGTTAGCCATTTTTTTTCCTTTGGATACAAGGGGGGAAGTAAAAGTAGAGACAATAAGTAACACTGCCATCTAGAGGCTTGGAAACACTGTTTCTTTCTTTCTTCTTTGTGACTTGATAAGCCTGACAATAACAAGAACTGTTGTCAAGGACAATGAGCCAGTTTGTGAAGATAGTGGGATGAGCATGGAAGAATGTTATTACAGGTGCTCTTCTGAGTTACTATCTGTGGTTGCTTTTGGATAGTGAGAGAAAGCAAGAAGTAAAAAGAAAGAAGACTGAGAGGACCTTGAGAAGAAAATTTTAAAGCTTTTTTGGAACTTAACTTAGCAAGAGAGCCTTGGATACTGTACTGTGGCAGTGTGTGGCTTGTTTTTTTTCCTTCTTTGCTTTTTTTATCTTCCCCCCTTAATAATCTTTTTTTTTCTGACATCTGTGACAGTGGGCTGTTAAATGGTTTTTCCTTTTAAATTTTTAATCTTCAATTTTTTTTAATCCTCAGTACTTTGCTTTTTCTTTTTTCTTTTCTCCTTTGGATTCCTTTTTACCTCAAAGTATATTGATCTACTTTAAAAAAAATTTCTTTATTTCCCTTTTTCTTCTTCTCCTTTTTTGGGATTTGGAACACTATTTTTATGATATTGTTTGGCTTTTTCCACATTGATTACTTGGATTAAGGTATTGAACCTGAAGATCTTTTTCTTTTCTTTTTTCTTATTATAATTTTTGCTTTTTTATGGTTTTCGTTTTAATCAATTGGATTTAATTGGAGGGGGTGTACAAGAACCTGAAAATTTTTCTTTCTCCTTGCTTCTGCCTTGTAAAAATGAGTAGAAGACCATCAATTACTAGTTCTTCAATACCAACTACAGCTTCTTTGACATCTGGAGGACAACGATCAACAATGGCAATGTCACAGAAGGAAAAAGAGAAAGAGGTGACCTTACAGATAATTTGGCAAGGAGTTCAAGATATAAAGTTAAGAACAGAAAAAACAGATGATAAAGTTGAGAATATCCACCAGATGATGATGAAGTATGAAGAAAGTATCCAAAAAATTGAAGAAAGATGGGAACAAAGAGATAAGAAGATTGGTGATATTGACAACAGATTGAACATGATTGAACAGGATAAGAGTATGCTGAGATGGGAAATAGATAGATCTGAATTCTATCTTAGATTTTAAAATATAGAGGAAGAAAAGGGAGAAAATTTGTCAGAAATAATGATAGAAATTCTGGCAGAAGCACTGGAAATAACTAAAGAGAAAATGATGGATGGAGAGATGAAATTTTTCGAGTCTTTACAAGATATGCACTGAGAAATAATCTACCAAGAGAAGTACATATAAGATTTATGAAGAGGGCCATTAAAACGCAAATATTACAGATAGCAAGAGAGAAAACACTGAAATATAAAGGCAAGGAGGTTGTGGTCTTGAAACAAGTACCTAGAAAAATAAGAGAGATGAGAAGAGAATACCAATTCCTGACTAAAATTATTTTGAAGAAAGGTGTGAACTGATACCAGAAGGCCTTCAGTTTACATGGCAAGAGCAAAGACAGAATTGATTCAATTGAGAAAGCAGAATTATTTTATGCAGAATATTTCAGAGATAAGGAAGATGAGAGGGAAAGACAAGAAGCAATACTCAAACTACAAGAGGAGTGCCTTGAAGTGATTCAAAAAGAACAAGGAGCTGTAGGAGGAAATGGGGAACCTAAAGAACAATGAGAGGTGAGATCAACCAGAGCTGCTTACCCCTCCTATAAAGTATAAAACATGGAAGAGAAAAAATTGATTACAATATAAATGGACTCAATTCTGCTCTTAAAAGAAGGAAAACATTTCATAAATTAGAAAAATTGAAATTTGATATAATTTGCCTACAAGAAGTACACATCAAAAAACATGAACAACTACTGGTACAGCCAAAATTAGGGAAAATATTTACTTCACTGACACAAGTTAAGAAAAGAGGAGTACTCTTATACATTAAAGATACAATTCCAGCAAAACAAATTTACATGGACGATGATGGAAGAGTTTTGATGGTGGAGATAACAGACAATAACGTGAAATTACTTTTAATTGCAATTTATGCTCCAAATGACAATCAAGAAGGATTTTATAAAAAAAATTACACAAGACAATAATTCACTTAGAATACAACAATATATGTATGTTGGGGGACTTTAATGGAATAATTAATGAGAAGATGGACTATGAAACACAGAAAACAATAAAACAAAACAGAAAGATCTTGCCAAAATCTTTTTTTAAAATGACAGATGAACTAAACCTAAAGGACACTTGGAGAGAAAGAAATATTAAAAGTAGACAATATACTTTTTATTCAAATAGACACTCATCATGGTCCAGAATAGATATAATATGGATGTCAGTGGAATTGATTATTAACATACAGGAAATTGAGATAGAAACTGGTACCTGGGCAGACCACAATCCAATGACAATTAAGTAGAAAGGACAAAGAAAAAAATCTAAATGCACTTTAAATAATACTTTATTAAAAGAATAAAGGACTTTACACAGAAAATGGAGAAAGAATTGGATTTCTTTTTCAAGGAGAATAGAACAGAAGATACAACAATACAAAACTTGTGGGATACAATGAAGGCTTACTCTAGGGGTTTGATAATAGACTATACAAAGATAAGGAAAAAAAAGAAAAGACAATCGTTGAAAATGTTAGAGGATGATCACAAGAGACTTGAGAAAGAACTACAAAAATCACCATTAAAAAAAGATGTGAAAATGGGGGGGCGGAGCTGGCATCGCGACGATACGGCATGCAATCTTGGAGGTCTGAGATCGCTACCAATATCTTTGCTCCTGGACGGTCCTATCGGATCTAAACCATCCCGAAGAGACAGTGAAAGTGAAGAGCGCATCCTGTCAATCCCAGGGATACCGCAAAGTCCCTGGTAGATCCAGGAGAAGCTCTTCTTGCCAGCGGCAAAGAGGCAGCCATTAAAGCTGCTGAAGTTGGGACAGCTCCGAAATGGAAGAGAACAGAAAGAGAGAGTGTGCTGGTTTGGTGAGAACTTTTTCTTTATTCTAAGATCTGAAAGGACACCCTAAGGAAAAGAAAGAATCTGTAAAAGTTTTGACAGAAGTGATTAAGCGGCGATTTTAAACAGGAATGTTTTTTTCTCATTGCTGGATTTTCTATACATGATCTTATATTTTGAAACTGGACTGGTTTTTTCTTTTACATCTATTTTTTTTCTCCTTTTTGATTTTGTAATATTTTAGGCTAGAGGCTCCCTTTTAGTTATTTCTTTTTTTAAAATATCTTTTTCTTTCTTTCTTTATTAATTCTTATTATATCTTGCTCGGAAAAGGAGGGGGAAAGTGAGAGCAAAGAAACTTTGTAACACTGCCAACTAGAGGCCTGAAAATATTCTATTTCCCTGTGACCAGACAAAGCTGAGAAAGAAAGATCTGAGACTTTTTTCAAGGACATTGCTATTTGATAAGATAGAGGGAAGAGCATGGAAGAGTATTATTGCAGGTGCTCTTCTGGATTTCTATCAACAGCTGGAGTCTGGTGTTGAAACTTAGGGGGAAAAAGGTGATAAGTTTTTGGAGAAGAGAGTTATAATAAGAGCCTTGGATAATTAAACAAAGTGCAGTGTGCTCTTTTTACTTTTTCTAAGTTGTGCTATCCCTCCTCACCAGCTTTATTGTATTTCATTTTATCTTTTTTTTTCTTGTAATAACTATTTGGGTTTTTGGCTTCGTTGGAGCTTGTCTTTGTTTTTCTTTTTTTCTTTGGGGGTCCAATTTCTATGCTTGCTTTTTATTTTAAAGGGAAAGCTTTAGTATTAATGTTTCTTTTTTTTTTTTTTTTAAGGGAATAGCCTTTTTTTTCCTTCTTTCTTGGTATTTTTGTTTTTTCATCTACCTTTCTGGTTTATTTTTATGCACTCTTTTCTATTTGAGACCTCTCAATTGGATTAAGGTGTTGAAGAACCTGAAGAATTTTTCCTTTTCCTTTTTTTCCTTTTTTTTTCAAGCCTTTTTCTTCATCTAATTACTGATTGGATTAAGGTATACAAGAACCTGAAGAAATTTTGTCCTCCCCTTTTTTTCCTTTTTTTATCATTATTATTGGGCTTCTTTTTTCTACTATTATACTACTATAATTGGTTATTTCACAATTGGATTAAGGTTTAGAAGAACCTGAAGATTTTGAATTGCTTAAAATGAGTAGGAAATTTACAGCTCCTGGTTCTTCAACTTCTACTTCTTCCTCTCCACCATCTGGAGGACAACATTCAATACAGACAATGTTAAAGCAAGAAAAAGAACAAGAAAAAGTGACTCTGCAGATGATTATGCAAGGAATTCAAAATATTCAACCAAGATAAGAGAATATCGAAAAGACAATAGAGAACATTGAACAAAGAACAGAGAACATTGAACAAAGAACAGACAACATTGAACAAAAACAGGGAAAACCAATGAAAAAGTGGAGAACATCCAACAAATGATGTTGAAGTATGATGAGAGATTCCAAAAAATCGAAGAAGAAGATAAACAAAGAGACAAGAAGATTGGAGATATTGATAATAGATTAATGGTGGTTGAACAAGATAAAAGTGGTATGTTGAGATGGGAGAGGGTTAGATCAGAATTCTATCTTAGATTCCAAAACGTAGAGGAAGAAAAAGGACAAAATTTAGCTGAGATAATGATAGAAATACTGGCTGAAGCTTTGGAAATAACTCAAGAGAAGATGATGGATGGAATAGATGAGGTTTATCGAGTTTTCCCAAGATATGCGATGAGAAATACCTTACCAAGAGAAGTTCACATTCGATTTACAAAGAAAGCCATTAAAACGCAAATATTGCAAGTGGCAAAAGAGAAAACATTGAAATATAAAGACAAGGAGATTGTGGTTTTGAAACAAATACCCAGAAGAGTGAGAGATGAGAAGAGAATACCGATTCCTGACTAAAATGCTACTTAAAAAAGAGGTGAATTATAGATGGCTGATTCCAGAAAGTTTAATGTTCACATGGCAAGAACAGAGACATAGAATTGATTCAATTGAGAAAGCGGAATTATTTTATACAGAATTTTTTGGAGGGAAAGAGGAAGAGGCAGAAAAAGGGATCTCACTAATTGAATTCCAAGAGGACTGCCAAATGGCGATTGAAAAAGAAGAAGGTGCAGTAGGTGGAAAGGTGGAAGCCAAAGAACAACGTGAACTAAGATCTATGAGAGCTGCTAAACCTAACTATAAAATATAACCATGGAAGAGAAAAAACTGATTACAATGAATATAAATGGACTTAACTCAGCCGTTAAAAGAAGGAAAACCTTTCATAAATTAGAGAAATTAAAATTTGATATAATTTGTCTACAAGAAGTACATATTAGAAAACAATATGAACAATTGTTGATACAGCCAAAACTAGGGAAAATATTTATTTCCTTGACACAATGTAAGGAAAGAGGAGTGGTTTTATATATTAAAGAGACTATCCCAGCAAAATTGATTTATACCGATGATGATGGAAGAATACTAATGGTGGAAATAATGGACAATAATACGAAAACACTCCTGATTGCAATCTATGCTCCAAATGACAAACAAGAAGAATTCTACAAAAAATTACATATGAAAATAATTGAACTGGACTATGCTAATATAGTTATGATGGGAGATTTTAATGGAATTGTAGACAATAAATTGGACTATACAGCACAGAAAACAATAAAGTTGAATAAAATAGTGCTGAAATATATCTGGTGGGGAAAAAAGCAAGAATAAAATTAAAGTTATTACAAGATGCTAGAATAAGAGGTGGGTTCGGTCTGCCAAATTGGGAGTTATATTATCAAGCGACAACTCTGATGTGGGTCAAGGAATGGATTACATTGAGAAATACTAGACTATTGACACTTGAAGGACATGATTTGTTGTTGGGTTGACATGCTTTCCTATGGTACAAGGGAACTAAAACACATGGATATTTTAGAAGAGACTATATACGAGAGGCTTCATTATTAAATTGGGAGAAGATTAAAAGGCAACACTATTTGAAAATTCAAGTCTGGCTTTCAACTATAGAAGCGTTTTCATTTCCAGTGATATATAAAATGGAACAAACAGTTAGATATGGTGAAATTATGAATGAAAAGGGTGAAATTAAATCTATGCAAGAACTGGAGTAACGAGGTATAAGGATGAATTGGTTTTCATATGCGCAAATACATTCTAGATATGATAAAGATCTCAAAACAGAAGGTTTTTATGATAAATTGACTGCTTTAGATAAAATTTTAACAGGTACTGATGAAAAGGTGATTTAAAAATTGTATGGATATTTATTAGAAATTAAATTAGAAGAACAAGTTAAATAAACAATGATTGCATGGGGGAAGAATTTTGGATATGGGATCGATATAGAGAAATGGCAAAAACTATGGTCTCAAAATTATAAAATGACAATGTCAACTGCATATAAAGAAAATTTGTATAAGATGTTTTACAGGTGGCATCCTTCCCCAGTGTTTAAGAATAAATCCGAAAAATGTTGGAAATGTCATCAGATACCTGGCTCATTTTATCATATGTGGTGGACATGCGCAGAGGTGAAAAAATATTGGACTACAATCCACACATGGTTGGAAAAAATGACAAAAAGTCATATTGATTTTAAACCAGAAATATTTTTATTGGGTATTGTACCAGAGATATACAGTAGAGAACTGATATATTTGATTATGAATGTACTAACAGCAGATAGAACTGTATTTGCAAAGAATGGGAAAAATGAAAAAATACCAACACAGGAGGAAGTTATTAAGAAAATAGTGGAATGTGCTAAAATGAGTAAATTAACATTTGAAATTAGAGAACAAGAAGAAAAACAGTATTATAAGATATGGGATTTATTTTATCAATGGTTAGAAAAAACAGTGTGGAAATGATATATTTTACAATATAAATATACTTTACAATATAAAAATAATAGAATTTAAGAGAAAATGATATAAGAATGTATTTTTTATTAGATGAAGTGGCAATGGAAGTTACATTACATATTGCTTTAAAATGTTGAATATCCCATATGAAGTGGTGGAACAAATAGTTATTGTTAAATGAAAGAACCATAATGATAATAATACACACACACACACACACACACACATGTTATGCCTCCCCTTTAATTACAGGTGAGCAAAACGAAATTCAGCAGTTCCAGAAATATCACAAACCAAAAAACTAACCCCCACAAGAGAACTGTTGAGGTATTCCAATCCTCAACAGTAAATCCACACTCTGTCCAGCAATCCTGACATGGCAATAATTCTCAAAGCCTCAAAGAATTCTCGTCGTGTTTTCACTCCCATTATTCACTTTGCTTCTGGCGAATTTCACCAGCCCAGCCGTTTCCTTTTATCCTCTTATGGAGCGTGTTAATTTCCCTAATTAGTCACTGGCTCGACGCCTCCTTCCTAATTGAGTTTGACGTCTCAATCTCCGTCTATTTCTTACATCAAGCCAGGATCTCTCAAAGTTCTCTTCTTCACTGGAAAACTCTCGCATGTTTTCCTTGTTAGCTATTCCCGGCTGCTGCTCAGAGGAAGAATTAGAGAAGGTCGAAGGTCTTGACATCTCTACTAAATCAGGTTCATCTCTCCTTGTTAAATCCATTTCCTCATCCTGGCTAACATCCAAGTCACTTAGTAATGCCGGCTCATATTTCGCTGCCATATCCTCTTCACTCAAACTCACATCTGCCAAAGGAGCAGATTCCAATCCCGGAGTCACAACATACATACATACATACATACATACATACATACATACATACATACATATATATATATATATATATATATATATATATATATATATATATAATGGAAAATATGAGAACTTATGTGACTTGTGAAGGAGGACTATGGACACACAGCACAAAAGAATTGCAACCAGTTGACACACTGTATGTAATTGAAAGATGGTTTTATGTTTTTATATGTATTGTTTTGTCTGTGTTTGTTTAGAAATATAAATATATAATATAAATATAAATATAATATATAATATATATATATATATATATATATATATATATATATATATATATATATATATATATATATATATATATATATATATATATATATATATATATATATATATATATATATATATATATATATATAAAAGATGTCCTAAGGAATGTCCTAAGATGTCCTAAGGAAATCATCCAGATTTAAGGAAAGGTCATATGCTCCTCAGAAAGGCAGTAAAAAAAATTAGTGCCAAGCTTGTATTCTGCCTCTTGGAAGTATACCCCAAAAGGACGGTGCCAGATAGTACTAAATCAGTGAGGAAACCCCCCTCCCCAGATAGAAAAAGAAACCATGAGGCAAGAAAAAATTCAAACACAATACAAATAATTAAATCACAACAGTAGCTGTTGCTTGTTGAAGCTGAATAGGGAAAATTATCCCATCAATAAACACAGGATTAAACGTCACCAAGCACAGAATTAACCTTCACCAAAAACCAGTTTTAGACCAAAACTCAGAAAGAGTATGTAAACTCACGTTTGAATGTTAATCTTTCTAGCAAGCCAAGAAGCCTTGCTGAATGTCACTCATTTTGGTTCCTTGTCACTAAAAGCTTTGCTTCATTATTCAATTATTTCTTCAAAGTTCTGATTGTCCAGGGAAGCATTTCCTCCTAACAGCAGTGTAAAAATCTTAAAACAACCCTTCCCCTTTAAGAAAGCCAAGCCCCAAAAGCTCCAGAGACAGGAAGTGTAGGCTGTCTGCCAAGAATGTAATAAGGGTGGAAAAAAACAAAAGGAGATTGCTTCTAACTACCGGTTCTCCAAACTGCTTAAAAAGTTAACAAGGGGTTCTATAGAACCAGACAGAACCGGTAGAATCCCAGACCTGGTTTTAGAGATAGGTTGATCTCACATAGAAAGTGTAAATGTTCTGACCTCATTACACACCAGTCTTTGTTGCAGCTTGACATGCCGCTAAACCCACCTATCTTCCAATAAAACGGACCATATGCGTAGAACTGGATGCTTTATTAAAAGAACAGGATATGGTGAAACTGGGGAAAATAGGAATACATACAATGAGAACCAAATACATGATAGGCAGTATTGAGTTACTGTTGAACATAACCATTAATAAATACAAGTAATCTAAATCTCATCAGCGATGATCTGTGTGTGGGATGTGGGTTTGTCCTTGGATAATCATGTGCCACAGATTAAGATGGATTCTACTTTGTGTTTCTGTCTCCTCCAAATGCTAAAGGAAAATGGAGTCTGGCTTTCCAGTGTGAACTTGTTTTGAGAGTGTGGGCTGATTGGGTCAGCTTCAAAACAATATAATGGTATTTGTCCCTCCAGCCACTAGATGGGGCTAAAAAGCAACAACAGTAAATATAAAAATTGTGTGCTGAGGCATAACAGTAAATAAGATTATATATACACATATATCTTTAAAGATTTTATATATACACACATATATATTTTAAAAGTTCAGAGTTTCCCATCCTACAATATGTGGATGCCACTTAAATAGCATGCTGGAACTTGATCTAGTCCAGAGGAGGCTTCTCACCTAGCAAGAAAGGCTGACTGGGACAATGAGCTCCATAGATACAATTCATAAGAGACTCTTAGAAGCAGACACCTCGTTTCTCTGCAATGATGAAGTAAAGCTGAAAACAGCACATAATCAGGCAAGTGTCTCTTTAAGAATTCCTAGGTTACTAATGGATATAGGTCACACTAACAGTCTTAAATAAACAAATCATTTTACTTTTACAAGATTACTATCAGGCTGTAGCTGCTCTGTAAGTCTAAGAACATGTGGAGGAAGTGGTCTAAAAGATCTTATACATCAAACCTTCATATCTTAAATTTCTATGGGGAAAATGTCACAGAGCATTCCTCATAAATGTTATAAAAAGGACACATTGTGACCAATACTGAATTTTGTGATGAATACATTACTAAGTGATGAAGGCAGATTTATCATGTGAAAATTTACAATTGTACCAAATTATGTAACTCTGCAAACAAAGAAATAAGTGAATACATTTTGTGAATACAATACTGGATTCATTAGTCAAAAATTATGAAGACTACAATGACAACAAGCATTCATAGTGGTTATACCTGAAAATCCAATTGTCTGCAGGCAGTGATGGTCAAGTTAAATTGAAATAAAGAAGACTGACTTATTTGCGGAATGGATCTAGTTTACTTCAGTTCCATTCTTATATCCATATTTCTCTTTTTCTGAAGCTATTACCACCCAGGGAGAGATATGGCAAGGATACATTCTGCCTCACTTTTCAATTTGTCTATTAATTTAATAATTCAGGTTCTCACATTTTTTATTCTTTACTCTCCAATGTTAGCAGACGGTGCAATTCAACTTTGTTATATGCAGATGACATAGTAATTTTTGTCTGTCTCCCAGGTGGGAGTGAGAAGGACATTGGCTTTCTCTCGTCCAAAGAACAACTTTTAATAAGTTATAAAAAATAACTAGTGTTTTGCACAATCAACTATAAGATGCATAAATGGCAAATTAGCAGTAGAGCAGGTGCGTACTTACAAATACCTTGGAGTGCAATTCCAGGTCTCCTTATCTTGGAGCACACATTTCTCTTATTGGATTGGTGTTGTTCAGTGGAGCTCTTCAGTTGTCTGGTGATTTTTTTTTTCCATTGAAAGAGAACACAATTTATCCCTGCAGCTTGCAAGATTATTTCTTTTGTTTTTTGTGGTATTCATATTTGTACTTTTAAAAAATTTAATATCCTATCCAAGATCAGCCCAAATTTATAAGAAATAGGTTTGCTGTGCTAAGATTTATCAATGATGCTGCCTTACAGTTAGAGATAGGTTTGGTTTATGTAGATGCCAGAGTCTGGCACTATTTCATTACTTGTTAGTTAAAATTAATGTTTTGTTCCCTGTGGATCTGGCTCCAGTGGTTCTCAGTGACCATTTTAAATCAATCTGGCTAACAAGAAATAACAGCAAACTCCAGTCTTTAGGTCTTTCCTTAAACATCCTCTGCCCATTGAAGTTTGAAAATGCTAGAAGTTATCTTGAGCAGTACAACTGGGCACTGATTTCCAAATCAGCCTAAACCAAATAACCAACACCATACTCAGTGTTTCTTGTTCAAATTGGTATGTACCATCATCCTATCTCTCTTTCATTCTGAAATTTTGCCAGAACTTCATCTTGGCTAGGTTGGAGACACTCCTGATTACAGTCCTGACGGTATTATTTTTTATATTTTTATTCCATCTTTATTACTTTAGAAGAAACTAAAAATTGGGAATATCCCTAAACCTCCTTCCTCTTATTTTCCTCACAACAACAATGTGAGGTAGGTGAGAGAAAGTGACTGGCCCAAGATCAACCATCCTGCTTTCATGCCAAGGTGGGGCTAAAATTCACAGTCTCCTAGTTTCTAAGGTCCAGTCTCCTCAACCACTACACCAAGCTCATTCTTATAAAAAATATCTTCAATACATTCCCCTTTGTAGACAGCTACATCTCAAATAATATATCTCATTTTAAACAAATTTTCAGCAAAGATCAGGATGCTTATTTGTTGCTTCTGTCTGATCAAGATTCTGATCTATCATCTGTGGTTCCTTTTTTCTGTGCTTTATTTGTTCTACTTATCCCAATTATCGTTAATCTTCCTGCCATCACTATTACCTGCATTATTTTGTATATTATATTATTGTGCTGCTATTTATTTTATACCTACTTTTTACTTGTATATATATATATATATATGGTATATTTCAGGAGTATGTATTTCTATATAGGTTTTTCAGTTTGAAGGGTGTAATAAAGGTTTGCTTTTACAATCATTTATCAAAATAGGTCACACTGGAAAGATCTATATAGGATTGTCCTGCAAATGTTACTAACGTTTTCTAAATTTGGTCCTACAAGTTAATTTTATTTGGATAAAATCATTACAGTTGTAAGAGATACATTTAACTTCACTTTAACTTAAAACAGAGACAGATTAACTTGGATTCATGAGAGTACTTGGAATTTTGAGCATGTTTAGTGATTTATAAAATAGCTGCCATGGGGGAAGGGTTTTCTATTCACAAAATAATTATAATGCTGGACAGTTAAAGAACATTTTTTGGAAGCAAATAGGTGAGATTGTTCCCTAATTCCTAGTACCCTTTATCTTCTAGGATTTTTGTCATTAGCTCAGTATTGTTTCTTTTTTCTGGGAAGGTGAACATAAAGTAGTTCAGAAACATTGAAGGAATAGTTACCAATAAAGACATGTTCAATATTTGGACTGAAGCTGAAATATACAAGGTTAATTTAATCACACCCTCGCTTCATTCCTGAACATTCCCTTCATTTGGTCTTATTTCAAAATTAATGGACAAAACATATTAAAAAGAAATGATAGGTTCTAGTGAATTATACACTTTCTAGATTGTGTGTCTTTGTGTTTTTTTTTAAAATAGAGCTTGCTGTAAATTCTTTTATAAAAAGAATTGTAAGTTATAAGTTCTTACAAAACTGTTGTGAAAGACACAGGATTTGTATTTGCTATGGGGAAATAGTTCCTTACTGTTATGAGATGCCTTTTTGTTATAGATTAATTCTGTCAAAGAATATCTGTATTTAAATAAGTTAAATTGCTATTCAACCATGTGCTCTTCCTTCAGATTCTGGAATAATTCTCATAAATCTTCATAATCCCCCCATCACAGACACATACTGACCACTTGTGATCTTAATATGTGAATAATGAGTTGCCAATGACTAAGGTACGTGGTGACATATTTCCAAATAAGGAAGTTGGGTATTGATTAGTTATATCAAAGCCATGTAGATATATGACACAGAGACCAAGTGTACTATCAAGCAGGGAGAGGAGAAACAGATGACCACACTTGTATAATATTTAAATCCCAACCATTCATAAATAATAGTAGTCATCTTAATAAAAAGCTGCTAGAAGTGTAAGCATTCTGACAAGGTTTAATATTTAATTTTAAAGCTGGAATAATGAATGCTAAATTATATGGCAATACCTACAGCAAATCTGTATGTATGACATTCAGATTAATACTAAATGAATTCATTACAAGAAAGATAATTACAATGAATGGCTAATACATTGATAATAACAGAACATTTAGGATTCCATGCATACATAGAACATTAAATATCTAATTAGCTAGCTGTTTGTAACTGTAGCAATAAGACGTGACAAAGATATTTGAAACTGGTAAATCTGTTGGCTTTTTAAAAGTGATTACTTAGGTCTCTGATTGTTCTATCCTATTTATAGAGCTATTGTTTCTAAAGTGCACATAATTTCTTCCAACATGGTTATTTAGATCATTTTGGAAAAAGTGCTTTTATTTATTATTTATTTATTTATTTATTTGATTTGTCAATCGCTTACAAGATAATAGGTATAAGTGTAAACATGAGTAAGAATACAGAAAATAGGTATGATTAAATGGGGACATTAGGACAGGGACGGGAGGAATGATGGTGCACTTATGCACGCCCCTTACAGACCTCTTAGGAATGGGGTGAGGTCAATAGTGGATAGTTTGAGGTTAAAGGAGTGGGGGTTTGAGGATGTAACTACAGAGTCAGGTAGTGCATTCCAGGCACTGACCACTCTGTTGCTGAACTCATACTTTCTGCAATCAAGTTTGGAGCAGTTAACATTGAGTTTGTTTCTATTGTGTGCTCTTGTATTGTTGTGGTTGAAGCTGAAGTAGTCATTGACTGGTAGGACATTGTAGCAGATAATTTTGTTTAGATAGATAGACCTTGTTTAGATAGATGCAGAATCAATGACTATTATTTGTTACAAATAGTTTTGTCATATAGCAAATTTATTTCCAGCTTATGGGGACTTTACTGCTTATGGGGACTTTACTGCTAGCCTTCAGTATATGATTAAATGCCAGATAAAAGACCTAGTTACAAAGTGCATTTTGGTCTGTAATAGAGTTGACTGGAGTTGAGTAGTTAATGCATTTAAATAATAATAGGAAATTAGGAGAAAAATTTCAAAACAGATACAGGTTCAAGCACCTTTTCCTAGGAATTAAAATTTGACAACATAATAATTAAAATTTTCACACTTTCTTAATTGATTTAGAACAAGCTTTAGCAATGCAGACATAATGGAAATACATTAAATTAGCACTGCTATTCCATTTTCACTAGAAAGAAAACCCACCCTGAAACATGCGATAGATTAGTATTTGTCACCACATAGTTTTGTTAATAGTATAACACAAAGCTGTTCCCTAGATCCATAAGAAGCCCAATCCTGAGACATTTCTGAATAATTTGGAACAGATTGTCATTTACCTGGAGCAGAACAGATAGCTCACCTATCCTGTTATGAATTGAAATCCTCAGCACATTGCCTGTCCCAGCTTGTCATTATGGAGCTCTGGAGCATTGCCAATGGCAGTGAGACAGCAGTAGAAGTGTGCCCATCCCAACAGTTGCTTGTTCAAAATTTCATGGTCTACAGATGAGGAAAAAGAAAGTATGTCCTTAGTTTAAAATTTCATGGTTTACAGGTGAACAGTTTACTACTGAAATTGATTTTATGATCAGGTCATAATCAGTTGCTTCAGTCACAGAATCTTAGATACCTTTCTGTGACTTAAAGCCATTATTCTGTTCTGTGCACTCTGGTGCAATAGGCAACAAGTCTTAAACTTTTGATATGTGGGGTCCCCTCAGATATTTAAAGAGTTGTACTGGTCTCTTCAACCATCTTTTCATTAACTAAATATATCTACTGTAGTTCTGTCATTCATAATTCTTAGTTTCAAATTATTCCTATCTTTCCTTGCAGCTGTTTCTGCTTTTCAGGATCTTTCTTTTAATATGTGTCCAGAAATGGATGCAATTTGCCTGGAAATCTGAACAAATGCAGAAGATAATGGAAACATTACTTTTTATGATTTGGAAACAATATTAATATAGCCTGAAAATAAATTTGACTCCCCCCCTGAAATAACACTGCACCTCTATATTTAGTTTGTGATCAATTATAATTTCACTGTCCTTTTCACATGTTCTATTACCAATTCAGAAATTCTTCATTCTAAACATTTGCATTTGATTTATTTTTATAAAATAAGAATTTTGCATCTGTCTCTATTCCATTTCATTTGTTTTATCAAGATAACATTGAATATTATTGTGTCTTCGGTTATCTGTACCACCAGTTTTGTGCAATCTGCAGAGCTGATAATGTGGTTTTTTAAATTGATCTCCTCTTCCAAAATATGAATGAAAATGTCTGAGGCCAACATAAACTTATGACATTTCACTTAATAGCTTATTCCAGTTCCATGATAAACAACATTTTTTTGAGTATACCTTTAAAGCCAGTTGTGGATCAAACTGCAAACAGCATTACAAAAATCTAGCAAAGATGCTACTGCTTAAAAGTCCTTGTTAACTTTTGGAGTATGCTACATTGGTGCTTATCAATTGATTGCTTTATAATGTGCTCTAGAATCTGAAGAGGTATTAATACCAGACTAATCTCTATGATTTTGGTACCCTCTCTACCTTTTTAAAGCTATGGATAGCATTTCTCCTGTATTTTGGTACCTTACTTATTTTGCAGAAATTCACAAATGTAATCTATAGGTTCAGTCAAACTGTCTGAAAGTACTTTAATATTTTGAAATGTATTCTACTTGAATCTATAGATATGAATTCATCTAGGCTCCTAGTTGGTATTTATATTAAACTCAAACTGGAATCTTGATTCTTCAAATAGTTCATAAATGTAAAGTGAGATACATTTCCTATGGTCAGAGAAGATAAAAAGCTTCCTTCTAGGCAATTCAGCTTCTGTTAATATAGACATATCTATGTAGTTCCTTGGCAACAATACCAAAATTTTGCCATTGTCGTCTTCTAGAATACTTTAAAAATATTCCTACTTTACGTACAGCCCTGATATTTCTTGGTAGTGTCCCTTTCAAGTACTAAATAAAAATTGAATTTTCTTGCTTGTTATAGTTGTGTCCAAACTTTGAAGGAATGCTTTGTTCTGATGATACTTCAGTTGAACACAGCATAGTAGTATATTTACAAATCAAAGCATAAATGTGCTTCAAAGTACAATGGTTTGTTTGTTTTCTTGGCTGCCATTGGTATTCCCAGGCATTTTCTACAACACCAAAGTTCAAAAACATCTATCCTCTTTCCATCTTGCTTCTTCAGAGTCCAATTTTCAGTTTCATACAGTGTCATAGAGAAAACCATTGCCTCCATGATTCTGATTTTTGCAGTGCCTTATAATATCTGCTTATCTAAGGGCTTCCATCTCTATTGGGTTACTTTTAACTACTTTTTAGTTTCTGTTGCCTGTGGAACCCTATTGTTCTGAATTTAATAAAGTCTATCTTCTTGAAATTCAACATGTATATGATTACATTCACTTTAGTTTTCGTAAATATCAAGAATTCCAATATTATGGAATTTTGGTATATTCAGTTGGTTCAATCTTCTGAACTGGTTAAGTTCAAGTCAAGCACAGCTGATTCCCTTACTACTACTTTCACCTATGAAGAACAAATTTTTCAGCCAAGTGAGTTAGCACTTTTCTAGAGGAACTTTGCTTAGCAGAGTTTGTCTCCCAGTACCTGTTGGGAAATTAACGTTTCTTTTTGGAAAACATTACTCATATTTTCTCCTTGGTTAAATAGTGTAAAGATTATTGTTTAGATTGTAAGTGGAAAAAATGTTTAGATTGTAAGTAGAAGGTACCTGTGTATTCTATACCGTGTTTCTCACATAATAAGGCCGGGCCTTATTTTTTTTTGAGCCCCGAAAAAACGGCTAGGCCGTCTTTTCGGGGGTAACTTAATTTCCCCCCTTTCATCCTCATCTAGAGCGCCCCGCGGGCAGCCTCGCCACCAGCCGCTCCTAACGGGCGATCATGGCGAAGCGCAGAGAGCTCCCTACTCCCACCAAACACCTTTGCTGCAGACCCAAGACCTTTGGCACCTGCCTCTGTTGCTTTCCCTTCTGCCCATTCCGCTGCCGTTTGGAGTGCCGTTGGAGCTGCTGCCGCCGTTTGGAGCTGCCTCTGCCGTTTGGAGCCGCCGCTGTTTGAAGCTGCCGCTTCCGCGTTTGGAGCACTACCGCTGTTTGAAGCACCACCGCCACTCCAAACACGGCGGCAGCTCCAAACACGGAAGCGGCAGCTCCAAACGTGACGGTGGCACTCCAAACGGCGGCGGTGGCTCCAAACGGCAGAGGCAGCTCCAAACACGGAAGCGGAGCCACCGCCGCCATTTGGAGCTGCCGCCGCTGTTTGGAGTGCCGTTGGAGCTGCCTCTGCCGTTTGGAGCTGCCTCTGCCGTTTGGAGCTGCCTCTGCCGTTTGGAGCCGCCGCCGTTTGAAGCTGCCGCTTCCGCGTTTGGAGCACTACCGCTGTTTGAAGCACCACCGCCACTCCAAACACGGCGGCAGCTCCAAACGCGGAAGCGGCAGCTCCAAACGTGACGGCGGCACTCCAAACGGCGGCGGCGGCTCCAAACGGCAGAGGCAGCTCCAAACACGGAAGCGGAGCCACCGCCGCCGTTTGGAGCTGCCGCCGCTGTTTGGAGTGCCGCCGTCACGTTTGGAGCTGCCGCTTCCGCATTTGGAGCACTACCGCTGTTTGAAGCACCACCGCCACTCCAAACACGGCGGCAGCTCCAAACGCGGAAGCGGCAGCTCCAAACGTGACGGCGGCACTCCAAACGACGGCGGCAGCTCCAAATGGCGGTGGTGGCTCCGCTTCCGTGTTTGGAGCTGCCTCTGCCGTTTGGAGCCGCCGCCGCCGTTTGGAGTGCCGCCGTCACGTTTGGAGCTGCTGCTTCCATGTTTGGAGCTGCCGCCGTGTTTGGAGCGGCGGTGGTGCTCCAAACAGCGGTAGTGCTCCAAACGCGGAAGCGGCAGCTTCAAACGGCGGCGGCGGCTCCAAACGGCAGAGGCAGCTCCAAACGGCAGAGGCAGCTCCAACGGCACTCCAAACGGCGGTGGTAGCTCCAACGGCACTCCAAATGGTAAGTCCCCCCACCCTTCCCCCTATTTTGCATGTTTTAAACTAGGCCTAAATTTGGGGGGAGGGGCTTAATTTGATTTTATGCCTAGAAAACATGCTGGGTCTTCCTATTGGTGGAGGCCGTATTGTTGGAGAAACACGGTATTACTTTACTTAGCAGCCAGGCTCCCAAATCTTGACTTCTAAAGATTCACTAAGTCACATATCGTGCTCTGTTGGTCCTGTTACATAGCTGAGTAATCAATTATCATACTTCATGGGCAAATGCTTTCCAATCCAATTATAGACCAGCAGCTTCTTCCTTAGTAAGGGGCCTGGCCATCTCAATGAGGCCCATTATGAATCTGCCACAGGTATCTCATTTGTTTCTCACCACGTGCAACTATTGTTCTTGTGGCTGATGTGATTTCTCAATAAGACTTGTTTTGACCATAAAGCAGTCCAATATCATCTATGTTATGGACTGTCTAGTTTTGAGGGATATAAGAGCCATAAGATGGGGAAAAGAAGGCCTAAATATGGTCATATATCATGTATCATTTTCCTGAAAAGCTGCTTAGGTTTCATAGTTTTCTTTTAAGTTATTTCAGACAAATAATTTGCAAATAGGTAGTCCTCAACTTACAACAGTTCCATTAGTGACCATTCAAAATTACAATGGCACTGAAAAAAAGAGATTTATGACCATTTTTCACCCATATGATCATTACAACATCCCCAAGTGATCAAAATTCGGTGATTTATATTTATGACGGTTGCAGTGTCCTGGGATCATGTGATCACCTTGCAGCCTTCTGACCAACAAAGTTAATGGGGAAGCCAGACTCACTTAACAACCGTGTTACTAACTTAACAACTGCAGTGATTCACTGAACATCTGTGTCAAGAAAGGTTGTAAAATGGGGCAAAATTAACTTAACAGCTGTTTCGCTTGGCAACAGAAATTTGGGAGTCAGTTGTGATCATAAGTCAAGGACTACTTGTAATAGTTTTCATAGTTCATACTTCAGAAAATACTGATTTCTTTGAATTTTCCTTATACAATTCTGAAACTGTATAATTTCATATGCTCAAAATAGATTATTTTAATATTAAAGATGCACCTGGAATTTGTATTAATATCCCACAACTGTGAGTATAGTGAATATATATATAATTCTTGTTTTAGTATTGGAAAAGGAGTTGTTGTAGTAAAAGTGTATAGAAATATATCTATATTGTTGGAAAACTAACACTCCATCATTGCTGGGAGGAAAAAAAAAGGGCCAATGTTGATACTTCACAAATTCATTGTTGAGGCACATCACCAGGCTCTCTAGAACCAGCTTATTCAATTCCATACTATGAAGCTCTTGTTCACTTGGCAATGAAATAAATGTCCCTATTTTTCTTTGTCAGATATTCAAGAGAACGCAATACCACTCCATTCATTCTCATTCTACCTCCTCACAGAGTTTTCTTTGTATTTTCTGATGTATCTGTGTTTTGGTGTTTAGCCTAGCACTTCCTTATTCCCACTGATTTGAAATCAAGCCATGTAGCCCATTTGCTTGCAAAGCTTCAGCAATTCATCCTGGGGAAGGCAGGCCTTCAGAGGCAGCGAAACCCTGCAGAGGAGGCGTCCTTCTCTTTCACAGCTGAACAGAACAAAGGCTGTTGCAAGCTAAAGGCTCCATGGAAAGATCAACACCGATTCCTCTGTTTTCAGCAGTTAGCAAGTACAAGGCACTGCTAGTGTGACTACTTTTAAAAAAACGTCATGGAAATGAACTTCAACCTTGCGTCTCTGAAAGGCCAATTGCTTCCCAAATCATCATTACATCCAGTGCTTAAATAGCAAGGTGGTGTACAATTTCTGTTGTTTCAGTTTACACTCTAGTGAAATACAGTTCTGAGAGAACTATTGTTTGGGCTTTGAAAGTCAATTCTGTTGTCAGTTATACCT
Organism: Notechis scutatus; assembly: GCF_049901735.1. NCBI lineage: Eukaryota > Metazoa > Chordata > Lepidosauria > Squamata > Elapidae > Notechis > Notechis scutatus. The sequence continues at coordinate 172,316,654 of NC_142011.1, forward strand.
AAGGAAAGTGTGGAGTAATTCAGCCCCTAGTCAGTTAATGCATTACTAATTTACCCCAGTGTGACAGAGAGAAGAATTTAACCATCTGGTTCTTTTTTCCCTGATGAAACTCTCATACTTGAAATCCAATCTTTTGTCTTCTAGTCTATCCATGTGGCTGTTACTCTTGTTCCAGCATACCTACAGGGTATTTCTCAAGGCATGAATTTTCTCCTCATTCTTCCTCTGCCCTCAACTCCCGTCCTGCTGATGCAGTCCCTTCCTCTGCTCATCTTCTCTTTCTTTCTCCTGTATAGTCAAATGCCTCATTTAGTGGATGGCTTCCTAATTGGATATTAATGAAGGCAGTTTTTAAAGTGTTTCCTTAGTAATAAACCATTTTGCTCTCTAGTTGTACCAGGCTATCATACATACTTTTTCTGATGGCCAATGTCATTGTCTGGCATTGCACATTCAGTTCCTGACTGAGAATTTTGTGGCTGCTATCCTGTATCCCTGGCCTCCTTTATATTTATACCTAGGATTGCCACTGAGGTCCTAGTTTCTGGGCTATGCAGTTTGCAATGGAATATGATTGCTTAGTTCCGTATCCATATATTTAAAAACAACAATAATAACTCATCCAATAATGTTTTGGATTTCTATCCTGATAATTCAAGAAAAGTATATAGAGAAAATGAGGTCATAGTAATATAATATAATATAACATAAACATTCCTACCCCCCAAGATTCAATGAGGAATCACCTCAAAAAACTCACCAATTCTCTGCAATCTCCTGAGTCTATAGTCTACATATGCCTGACATTTCAACTGGCTACCACATAATTAAGGTTCTCAGAAAATTTGACTTGGGCTTTTTGTGAGTTGAATCCTGACCATGCAAATTGCGATTAATTTTTATAGAAGTAAAAAGGATTTAAAAACTCTAAAGAGCAAGCTTGCTTAAGAAATAATTTACTGGTATGTACCATTTTTGAAAGGTACTGCTCAGAATCCGGCCACATTTTATTTGATTAGTTCCTCATTTTTTTCAACTCTAAAAAGTTTCATCCTATTTTTGTATCAGCTTCTAATGTTTTAAAAGAAGAATCTGCATGAAAAGCTATACAACTAATTGCACACATTTTTCCTAAACTGCATTGTACTTTTCCCTGAAGAGCACTTTTACAAACAATTTTGTTTCCTGTGTGGATTTTTGTGTTGTTGTTTTTTTTTACTCTACCAAGAGAGAACTGAACTTCAAAATTCAGCAAAAGTGTACTATTATTCCTGTATAAGTAAAGGCTTCTTTTTTGAGGTCAAATTATTTCTGAAACATCTAGAACAACCTGTTCCAAGCTTGGCATATCTTGGGCATCTCCCTTTCTCTGCTGCAGGTTTGGTTAAAAAATAATAATACTAGCAACATGCTGTTTAGAGTGTTAATAAAGGAACAACTGATTAGTACGTGACTCAGAAATGTATTTCATTTTAATTGGAAACCTTAAACATAATACAGGTCTCTTTTAGTAGAAAAAACTACAGATGGAAATCAATAATAAAATAAAAGGACATTAATTCTTCTGTTATGCACATTAATTCACTTGTGCTACAGTGGAGGTTATAATACAGACATACTACTTGCATATGCTATTGTACAATTATGATTACACACTGAAAAACATAAACACTGTTGTGAATCAATAAAAGTAACTAAGCCCAATGCAAAGCAGGTTTTGAAAGCCTGCACACTTGATTGGTCCTTAAACAACGAACAAGGATTGGTCCATAACAAACCCCTGATTGGCCAATATTAGGACACTTCTTATTGGTTATTAGTTGAACTTGTTGCACTTATTATTGGTTAATAGGGTAGCAGCCAACCCTTGCTCTGTTCTGTTCTATCTACTGTTATTAAAGAGTTGAAGTCACTGGTCAGATGTCTGGTCTCCATTATTCTCCAAACTTAACACTGGCGACGAGGGTGGGATACGGAGACCGAAGAGCTGACTGATCTACAGAGCAACCAACAGAGCACGTGGTCGAACACGCACCATCAACGGCAACATGGCCAGCGGTGCCATACCACCCGCTCCATTCGACCCAGAAACCGAAGACTGGGAGTCGTACATGGATAGGTTCCAGATGTTTCTGGAGACCAAAAATTTGAAAGATGCAACAACCAGCAAAAAAGAGCTATATTTCTAACCGACTGCGGGCCTACCGTGTTTAAAATGGCAAAATCACTTGCCAAGCCAGCCGAAGTAAAAGCGATGGACTGGGACGTCCTCGAGCCTTTGCTACGGGCCCACTACGCGCCCACCGTGCCAACCTTAGTCAGAAGACACGAATATTACCAGAGGGACCAGCGGAAAGGCGAAAGCCTTGCCAACTACGTCGCAGACCTCCGCAACCTTGGAGGCCTCTGCGGATTCTCTAACTTAGAAGAAGCCCTCCGAAACCGCCTAGTTCTGGGCCTAGAAGGCGGCACGATCCAGAGCAAAATCATGGCTAAGGGGACATCAGCCTCACCGATGCCCTTAAAGAAGCCACTGCAGCGGAGGCAACCAAAAAGTCGGCAGCCGAATGCGCCGCACCAGCGCACCGCTACGTCAACTCGCCAACGATACCTCGCCTCGCTCAGAGAGACACCCGGTATCGACTCACCACGAAGACCTAGAATCCCCATCAGAAAGCGATGAGGAAGAGGTCAACCGACTCGAACGGAATGAGACCAGTTCACACACGCTCATCTCGACCTTGTGCAGGATATGGAGCCGAATCACCCATGATCCAGCTGCAAATTCCTCGGCGCACTCTGCGGCTTTGCGGAAAAGAGGTCACATCGCAAAGGTTTGCAGAAGCAAACAAAACTCCAACTCAAACCCGACAGGCGGAATGCCAGTCTTCAGAATTCTTCGGCACACCCGAAACAAACTGAATCACCAATGGGGAAGCCACTCCTACAGAAACAAACTGTCCACCACTTCCACCAGGCGGGAAGAAACCAGGCGGGAAGAGACCCACCAGACAATTACCATAGGCCACGCTACATCCCTTGATGCCGGGAATCGACAAAAGAATCGAGGCCTGGGTCGCTGCTGTCAACGTTGCCAGGACGTCAGCAACGCCCCACCTAAAGCAAGCCCAACCGAATGGGAAACTGCGGGGACCATGGTCCCGTATTCATATTGACTTTGCGGGCCTACAAAGGGCACACTTTCCTTATTACAGTCGACGCCTATTCAAATTGGCTCGAGATCCATCGAATGAACACAACTACAACGGACTCAGTTATCAACAAATTAAACAGGCTATTTGCCACACATGGTTTTCCGGATGTTCTGGTCTTGGATAACGGCCCACAGTTCACAGCATTACCATTTGAACAATATCTTGCTGACCAGGGCATCCGCCATGCGCTAACCTCGCCCGCGCACCCTGCGGCGAACGGACGGTCAGAGCGCATGGTACAGTTGTAAAAAGACCCTCCACAAAATGGAATTCGGAAACATCGATGAGAAAATCAATCGAATTTTATTGTTGCAGCACATCACGCCCCACAGTGTTACCAACAAAACGCCCGCCGAACTTCTTATGGGCGGAGACTACTATCGCACCTCGACCGGCTCCACCCCGCATACGCACCGAAAAAGCCTTTCGGCTCCAGCAGCAAATGCCGGAAATTTAAGGTAGGCGATTTAATCTTTGCCAAAACTTCTCCGGCGACCCTTTATGGATACCCGCAACCGTCACCCAACTCACAGGGCCTAGATCTTACCGCCTGCTAACAGACGATGGGAGGGTGTGGAAACGCCACATAGACCAACTCCGTTCGAGATTACCACCCAGCACCCATGGCTCCCAGGTCACCAACTGAGGGGAGGAAATATCGAGGAATTGACTTCAATATGACAGATAGCAGGCCAACGGAAACCCTACGGCCCAGCAAAGTACCGGGAATCGAAGCGGGGAGGGAGTTGACTTTTCCATGGGACTTGAACACGGGGAAACCGAACTGCGAAACCCGAAGAAACACTGATTGGAAGACAACCACGAAAGTAGCACGGAATCACCGTGCAGCGAAACGGAACTTATTAGAGATCATCCAAATGCTCCACTGGAACCGGACTTTAGGCCAAACCCGGTGGAGCCACGGAAATCATCCAGACAGACCAAACGGCCTGTCTATCTTGAAGATTTTGTTACAGCTCCCCTCAAGCGGAACCCAAGGGGAGGGGTGTTGTGAATCAATAAAAGTAACTAAGCCCAATGCAAAGCAGGTTTTGAAAGCCTGCACACTTGATTGGTCCTTAAACAACGAACAAGGATTGGTCCATAACAAACCCCTGATTGGCCAATATTAGGACACTTCTTATTGGTTATTAGTTGAACTTGTTGCACTTATTATTGGTTAATAGGGTAGCAGCCAACCCTATAAAAGGGTTACTGCTGCCCATAGCCTTGCTCTGTTCTGTTCTATCTACTGTTATTAAAGAGTTGAAGTCACTGGTCAGATGTCTGGTCTCCATTATTCTCCAAACTTAACAAACATCATAGTTTTGATGTACATATTTTCTTCCATCTGTTTAGAGAAAGGAAGATTGAATAAACTAAAGCTTTTACCAGCAGCAGCCCTAAGTAAGATATTTTATCTGCAATAGAATCAGTGGTTGGTGGCAAGTAAACAGCTTCCTGCCATCTTTTGAAACCTGTCTGTTTATATAGTAATATAATAATTTCTTTATAATAATAAAGAAAGATAATTAAACCTATTTGATTTATATGCAACTTTCAGAATATGTTTTAAGTTTCTTTTTCTTGTTTATATCAGTCCCATTTTAATGCTAACTAGCATTTAATTTTAAAAGACAAATCCTACAAATTCAGAGTGCTCTAAAACCACACCCAAAAGGTCAGTCCAAGCCACATCCAGGTACAAATGAAAATACACCCAACTGTCTGCTGAGCATAGCTGTAGGCAAAAACTGAAGGAACAAATTAGGCATAATTCAGTGTAATTAAACCACAATTTTAAAAAGCTTGTAGTTTTTTTTCTGCATGTTGTCTCTTCTGATTTGTTATGTGCCCTGAGAAGTTTGTTTTACAAGGGAGCACCAATCTTTTTTCAACACAACCCTCTGTTAACTAATTAGGGTTTTAGCTGATTCTCTAAATGAAATGAGCATTTTTATTGCTTCCTACAGTCACTTTTAGCCACTTTATCTAGTCACTTCCTTTGCCACTGCAGGTTTCCTTCTTCATCCCTCGGGTGATGTTAGTATCTCGATCATTGGAAATATGTTCACAGGTGCAGGTTATGGTTAGGCAGAGAAAGCTATTTATCAGATGGGGAACTACAACTTCCTCTTGGTTTTCTTGTTATATTTTGCATGGTTCAGTTGAACAATTGAGGATTATTTTATTTTATTTAATTTTTAATCCCAGTGGAAACCTGTTGAAGAATTTTGGATGTTCTCCATTCCAAATGAAGTTTATCTTGATAATGCATTTTTTTTTTTACATTTAGAGATGACAAATGTATTTGTAGCATGTAATAAATATCAAGTTTTAAACTGATACACAGTACTTTCATCGCTATATTCAAAAGCAGGCTAGCAATAGCACTTAGACTTATTTACAGCTTCATAGTGCTTTACAGCCCTCTCTAAGCAGTTTACAGAGTCAGCATATTTCCCCCAACAATCTGGGTCCTCATTTTACTGACTTCAGAAGGATGGAAGCTGAGTCAGCCTTGAGGCAGTGAGAATCAAACTGCCAAACTGCTGGCAGCCAGCAGTCAGCAGAAGTGGCCTGCAGTACTGCATTCTAAACACTGCATCACCACAGCACAGGATAAGATAGGCAGCATACTTCAAATTTATATGGAAGTTGACAAATTAGAAAAAAACATTAATACTTGTTATATGTATTGAGAGATTAAGTAGTGTAAAAAAACATCTTAAATGCTGGAACCCATATTAAGCCATGGTTCAAGAACATCAATTTATAACAAAAAGAACCTTTATTTCAGAGCCAATAATAGTTCTTGAAAAAAAATACAAGCTAGGAACTTTGAAAATAATGTGCTTCTCTAACAAGGCCTATTTCTTGAGACAGATATATACTTATTCACTGTACATACTGTGAATTGACTCGTGTGTTACATATTTCCTTGAAGCTGATTTAATTTCTTGGCCATTTTAACACTAATGAACCATTCACAAATTATAAACCTTTCACAAATTTTAGAGGCCGTGACTGTGAAGTGGATGAATATTCATTCATTTCTTGATAGGGGTAATTCCAGAGTTGAGGTAGCCCTAGGCAAAGTATACGCTGCTGTGTTACCTCTTGTATTTTTGGGCAATGCTGGGTGATGCTCACAAGTTGACAGCAAAGTGATATTTTCATAACACTTTAGAGTCTTCAAAGAACAAATATGGGTCCATGAGTAAATGCTGAGTGGTGCTCAAAAATTAGGTGGAGACTGATATTGTCATAGCATTCTAGACTAAATCTTCATATAAGCAAACATAGAAATTGTTTTTGGAGTTCTTGCTCCATAGCATTTTGGATCCAGGAGCAATTGCTACACCTGAGTCTGGAGCAATGTGAGTTTAGTTTAGATGAATACCAAATTCTTCAGTGAATACTAACTAAAGGGTCCTTGGTGCTCTCTGAGCTTGTTTGTTTTCTTGCAGACATTTCATTACTCTAACTAGGTAACGTCATCAGTGTTAGTAAGAAGTGCCGACAGCAAATAGCACTCCTTACTATCACTGATGATGTCACCTAGTTAGGGTAATGAAATGCCTGCAAGAGAACAAGCAAGCTCAGATACCACAAGGACCCCTCATTTCAACCCTGAGCTACAAAGATTCTCCTTTATTGATACTAACTGAACACATCATTTTCAACTGGTTTCCTAACTGTAGAGGAAAAGCCAAACACTGATATTATCTGTCATGCCCCTGTTGGAATCTGATTCTGAGGGGGAGGTTGAGCAGCTGACAAGAAGTGGGAGTGTGGCTCTGGTGGCTGTGGAAGAAATTGGGGAAGGGCATAGTCTGGCTGGGCATTCAGAGGAAGACCCAGGGCCACCCCCCTCTTCATCCTAGGGCACACAGGGAGGAACGGAGAAGGGAGCAACATGAGTTACGTGGCTTATGGGGGAGGAAAGGGCCCTGATCCCCTTCATTAGCTGCAGCTGGGAAAACTGTGTAAAAAGGCAAACTACGCACAGCAAAGTTGCTGGAAGCAAAGCGTGCATTATCTTTGTTTGTTGAGGCTTATCTGGGTTCTGGCATCCTCCCAACTGTGTGTGTTTCGTTACCTTTTGGAAATCTGCAATTCCTCATCCTGCCCTGTCTCGTTAATTGCTGCAGTGTGGTTTGTGTTGGTTTTTATTTATAATCTATATTTACTTTGGGTTTGGACTGAATTTCTTCCCTTTAAAGACTGTTCTTGGGAGAGTTTTTTTCTCCAGCTGATGATAACTGGACATTGGGGGCCAAGCTGGAAGTATTAAAGGGACTTTACCTACTTTTGTGACTTTGTTACTTTTGTGCCATGTCCCGGGTCATCACACTATCAGTTAGAAATGCATAGATGTACATAGGATCTAGGAACACCTCACAGTTGAATGTATCTATAATGAGTGTATGTATAACGAGTGTAAAATAAGGATATGCACGAAAAAACAACAACAGAGAGAATGAAAGAAAGAGAAGGGTCATTCCCTGTATGGATTGTACTGTTTTTAGGAAGGTTGTTATATTTCTGCTTATGCCACAGATTTCTCAATCTGGTGTCCTTCAGTTGTATGGGACTACAGCCCTAAGAATCCAGTATGAATATACAACCTGAATGAACTAGTTGTATGATGAATATCTAGGGCACAGAAAATATTCTGGGCTGCTTATGAGTAACAGGGAGAGGCAACTTAAGTGTGATGAGAAAATTATTATTATTGTTTAATTTTTACAATACATCAGTAGTGCTGCAGAAACAAGGTGTTCTGCATTTTTCTTCCTTTCTGAGGATAAGTTGGGTCAGTTCTTCCCTGATCAAATTCTAATGAAAATTACACCAGGGGTTAATACAGCCGAGCTGTAGGAGGCTGGCATAAGCAAGGCAAATATAATCATTGCTTTCTTTAATATTAAGAGCAGGAACTTAAAGAAAAAAAGGCATACATGGCTGTTACAAGAATTTACAGCCTTTTGCAACAGCATGATAAAACCATAAGGATCAGCCTGAGGGACTATGCAAGAAAAGAACATGTTGGACAAATATGACTTAAAGGAAACTTTCATGCTGATAATAAGTATTTCATATGAACAATCTATAATAGGAAAAACAAAGGCTGAAACTTAAGACAGAGACATGAAATTAGGCATCACAAGGACTCATTAATTATGAAATAGTAGCAGAGTTTATGGAACGCCACATGCTTTGAACACATGAGGCCTTGGTTATCTTCTTCTGCTAAAAGATCTGAATTAGAAGAGCTGGAAAACAGTTCATCTGAGGCTTTTCTTTTTCAGCCCTGACAGGGGATGCAAAGGATTAAATTTGGGGATTTCTTTATATAAATCTCATAGCTGCATGCAGTGCATAACATTTTGCATTCATATTTTGCCTACCCATAGACAGATTTTGCATTACACCTAGGAACTGGCCCCCCTTTCCCTAATTTCCAGTCTTATTGTTGTCCTAAGGTAATATTTTCTCTCATTTAAGTTTAAATGTATTTGAGAAATTTAATTTTTAAAAAAACATGGGAAATGACCATCATGGCAAAATTATGATTGATTAATATCAAAGTTATGAAACTGAAATTTCATTTTAGTATAATTTCTAAATATATTATCATGATATAGAGATAAAACAGTAAAGATATACAAATAAATAAATGAACCCATTCTTAAGAAACATCCATTATTTCCTATAACTCTCTTGAATGATTCTTCACAAATACAATTCCAGATGGCTATTATAAACTAAAGATAAACTCAACAATGTATGCAATCTGATTTTATACATGTTGTTCCACTTCTATTCAAAGCTGTCACCTGAATTTTTAATGCTACAGACTGAACTGCACAATGGAGTGTTTTACAAGTAATATTTTTAAAGCTCTGACAAATCTTCTAGCAATTCCAATAGCACTTAGATCCATATACCACTCCATAGTGCTTTACAACACTCTCTGAGCCATTTACAATGTCAGCCTATTGCCCCCAACAATCTCATTTTACTGACCTTGGTGGATGGAAGGCTGAGTTGAACTTGATCAAAATTGAACTATTGGTTGTGAACAGAGTTTTCCAACAATACTGCATTTTAACCACGGTGCCACCACGACTCTTTTTTACTAATTTCTTTATTCCGAGATGAGTAATCTGCCTCAAAGCAATCAATTGACAAAATAACTTAGTTTTTAAATCTGAGGAATTCAAGGAATTTGTCTTCCATTCCAGCAGATGAATTTGATAACTAACACTCTGGCTAAAAATTAATATGTCTTTTGTCATTTCCATCAGTTTCCAAAGCTTAAATACTGAGAGAATGTGATACATTTTGGATAAATCATGTTTTTATGCTAACAGTTTTAATTTCTTTGGATATTTAGTCACAAAACTGGATAAGCAGGCTATATATAAAACTACAGAATGATAGGTTATTCAATTTCAAAGTTGTATGAAACATTTCACTTTTCTTGCTTTTAACGTTGTTCCAGTTTATATTATTTTCTTTCAGAATTATATTTTTTCTGGGTTGGATATTTTGATGGAAGGTATGACCTAGGTCCCCTCCACTTCAGTTTCATTAAGGATATTTTAATAGTTGATCTTGTTTTCTTTCAAAATGCCAAAGGTCATAGATACTTCTTCTCTTCTCCTGGTTTATAGGGATTTAGAAGATAAAGCTATTTGTAGATTATGTTCAGCTGTTCAGTATCTTCTTAAAAATAGATATTTATTACATTCCTTGGGACAATATTTTGAAAAAATATTAAATAAATTTAGAAAAAAATGGAATTGTTTCTTACATCCAAACATGATTGAAATAAGAACTTTAGTTAGACATACATAATACTAAATAAAAGTTTGTGGTTGTGAAGGTGAAGCAAAAAAAATGTTTTGCAAATTCTGCCACCTGTGTGTTGGATCCATGCAGATTCTGTTTGGTTAATGCTCCTAAGAGGGAAGCAGTGATTAAAGTCTCATTGCAGGAAGGCATGGTGTCCTTGTCTTGAATGAAGCTGTGGTATACACCCTTCTTAAGAGACTATCCTTGCAGTGGTGGGAATTCAATTTTTTTTTACTACCAGTTCTGTGGGCGTGGCTTGGTGGGTGTGGCAGGGGAAGGATACTATAAAATCTCCAGTCAGAGGTGGTATTTGCCGGTTCTCCAAACTACTCAAAATTTCCACTACCAATTCTCCAGAATTGGTCAGAATCTGCTGAATACCACCTCTGTATCCTTGGACCTTTTTAGACAACTTTTTTTTTTTAGTTTTCAATCTTTTCTTCAAAGTCTACATGAGAACTCTGGAGAGGGCTTCCAACAGCACAGGATGTGGTATCATCAGTTATTATTTATTTATTATTAAACATATATGCTTCCCACATCATTGCCAAAGACTCTGGACTGCTTACAGTTTCATAAAACAATAATGTAGAACAACTATATTAAAAACATTAAGCATTAAAATTCAACATTAAAATTATAAAAAAAAATGATTAAAAAGAGATCACTATGTAAATGGTAGAGGCGAAATCTTCTCCTAGTCTACTTTCCACCTGAGGTTAGACCTCATCAGGTCGCCAAGACATTTGTCAGGGACAAATTTTCAGGCTCTTTCAAAGGGTCAGGAAGGTGAGTGCAACTCTCATCTCAAGGGGCACATTATAAAATAATGTCTGTTCAGTTGCATCACACATTCAGTTATAGATTTATACATTTTGTGAATTAGCCCAGAACTAAGACACATCTTGTAAGACAACAACAAAACATTTTACTATTATTCATTTTTATTTATATCACCCACTTTGACATAGCAACTTTTGGAGTTGCGTTTATAAATATGAAATTGACTTTTTCTTAAGAGTTCACTGTCTAGAAGGATATGATCAAGAAAAGCCTTTATATTATGTGGTGCATGTATCAATATTTAATGGGGAATGTTATATTTATAACACAAAAGTGCTACCTGGAGTGTTGTAAATCTTACTTTTATACGCTAGATATGTTTGAGTTAGGAGGGGAGGAAACAGAAAACAGTAATCAAGAGACTACTTATGCTCAATAAAATGAAACAATGGTGAGTCACTGAAGCTCACAAAAAGCCCTTGTATTGGTACCAAGACTATTTTGGGCTCTTCCACTGATTCCGTATATCTATAATGAATGGAATCCAAAAAAGTAAAGATAAAATTCTAGATTTTTCAAACTTAGCAATTTTAAGATTGTGAACTTCAACTCCCAAAATTTTCCATCCAGCTTTAAAATATATTGTTCTAAATCAAACAGTGCCATAGAGAGAGGTTTGCATTAGCAGTATTTAGAATGAATTTTTTACCTATTTTTTTTTCATTTACTTTGTTATTTTCTGGAAACCAAATAAAGAAATATATAACTGTTTTTTATACAATGTTATCCTTTAGAACATTGGTGTGCCTACTTAGGAGGTGTGCCTAGTCAGTGGGAATGCCGAGACTCTAGAATGATACCTTCACAGAGATTTACGTGACTCCACCCTAAGATAAATGATAGATGATTAGATAGATAGATAGATAGACAGACAGACAGACCACTACAACAGGAAAGTTCTAAAATTGAAATCTACTGTGCTGCAGAATACTGCATAACAACAATAAGATAAAAATATTTAAATCAACCAAATGTGCTGATAATTATGCCCACAAACTATAATGTAGACATCAATATCTGATGGTCAAATATTTTGATGTAGGAGCTTATTCTGTGGTCAAGAAGCTTTAGTTAATTCAGGCATTTGCTGAATAGGAACAAAAAAGCAGCTTATTATTAACCTGTCTGCTAATGAAATTATGTCGTGATTTCTATTTCATTCAGGAGAAGTGTAAAATAAATGGGATTCAAAGAGTGCAGGAGGCAAATGCCATTTTAAATCCCTTAATAATAAATACACAGTGCTAGATAGCTAGCAATGTGCTCTGTCACAAAGCATAAAAGTATAGGATTAAACTGATCATATCACTTATCTCTGGTTTGTCTGAATCTTGCATAGTTTTGACTCCTTCCTTTCACAGCTCTAACACCGAACTCTCTCATTTTTGCAAGGAGAGGGGAAATTGTAGCCTTTGCTTGTTGAGATTGGACATTTGTTTCATATTTATGTTTTCACAGCAACTGCAGACTTAGTTGCAGAATTGCTGTGGTTTAAAGAAGTGTGAGCATCCCTTATGGCAGTGAACTATTTAACTTGCATACAACTATGCCTTTGGTGACTGTACTAGAGAAGACAGGCTGCACTTTGTCTTCCTTATGAAAGGAAGTTTGTATTGGCTGTATCCAAGTAAATGACACTGTTTCATCCTTAATTATTCTTTTTTTCCATTATTTTATATTTAACTTTACAGGAGAATGGTACATCTTTGCTTCAATACATGATAATTACTGAATGGCAGGATACAGTTAGATCTGTATTGTTAGATTTGTAATACTCAGTATATAGTTTGCACTCCTATCCAAGACTTATGATGTTTTGTGTGTTGGTGGAATCTATTTACATTACAATTCATATAGTTTTATGTGTGTTCGTTTCTTACACAGATTTATTAACACAAGGATTAATTGTTACTTACTTTTCAAATGTTTTCTAAAATGCAGGTGCTATTTGAGTCCAGTTTTCTAGGTTGGAATTGGATTTTGCTCCATGGTTAACCCAACAGTAAAAAAAATGAACATTATAATTATATTCAAAAGTTCCCTTTCCCACAAAACTCAAGGACATTAATGTAAGGTGGTTTATCCTCTTTTTTCTTTGCAAAAGATAAATAGAAGCAAGAGATCAGGTTAAATTCAAATCACATGTTTTCTGTCTCCTTGCTGTCATCTTCTGGATGTCTGGCTTTTTGCAGCTACTGTAATCCTGATAATCACAGGGCTTTTTATATTCAAAGCTATTTTTCTTTAAAATATTGATCATGTGTTTTCTTATGCTGGTGCCTAAAAATTAAAACAGCTAGAACAAACCATTCATACGCATTCTTTCTCTGAAATTTATTTATTTTTTAGAGCCATAAGCTTAGACTGCCACCTAAAGGCCATTAGCTCCTTAAAATACCACCACCATTCTCATTTTTCTGTTTACTTCATCTCCATCAGGCAGGAATCTGGCACTGTAGAGTTATCACAATATTATACAATATGGGCATGTGCTCCGTCCAGTTTGGTTTCTCTTTTGGCAAGCACATTTGATCAGAATAATAGTATTAATTTTATGTCATATGAAAAGAAGAAGGAAACTTCTGTTTGGTATCTACTTTGTTGTGCTTTGGTCCATTTGATCAATTCATGAATGCTAAGGAGAGTCAGGCTGGAACCAAATACTTTAACCTGATGAACCATTGCAGGAAACATGCAACAAAACTCTGACAACAGAGTTTAAGAGAGCCAGCAATTGTCTTTGGCTAATCTACCAGAATAGCTCTTGCTTGTTTTATCTAGTCAATAACTTATCTAACTTTGTCCTTTTGATCCTGCTGCCACCATGACTACTGTCTGTGCAAGTATCAACATATTGTTTTATGGTCTTGTCTTGTTTTTCCCAAATATTGTTTTGGAAAGGCTGCATCCTTCCTGAAAAGTTACTGATAATTGTACAAGGAGGGGAAATTAGGTTGCGTGGGTATCTTGGTTTTCTTCTAATTATCAGATATAATTGTGTGATAGTGTGATAATTAAGATGCTGAATGCCGTCGGCTGGTGAGTTCAAGTCTGCCCTCAGTGACGGAAGCTTATTTGAGGCAATGGATCAGCCAGTTACTCTAAGACCACATCACAGAATTATAATTGATGGGAGAAAAATGAAAGAAAAAAGGCCTTGAATGAACGATTAAGTATAAAAACCTGAATATTAAAATGTTTTTATGTAAATGATGTTTTACTAATTTCAATGTAAATAATGTTTGGTTCAGATGTTATTAGTAAATTACATCAACCTGTTCACCCTACTACACAAAACTAATTAGAAATAAACTTGGTCATTATCTGGTTGGAACACCAAAGGTTCCAAAGTGTTAAGAAAAATTAATAGAAAAAGAAATCCAGAAGAAAAGATTTTCCATATTATTATGAAGAAAACTTTCACGAAATTACCAGGAGCTGAGTTTAATTCAAAGGAAGACAATCTGACTCAATGGTCAGATAAATCAAATCAGAAGCTGAGGCAGAAATGTAATTTGAGAAAGCATCTCTGCATGGTTTTATATAGTCCTCATGGACAGTGGTCGCCAACTGGTGGGCCCCAAGAAAATTTTGGTGGGCCATAGAGGAATCTCACCTTCAGAGCACCCCCTCAAAGCAATTAATCCAGGCTGCATAGAAACACAAGACTGCTCCACCCACATGGCCCACGAGAACCCTCCCCACCCACTCACTTACTCACCCACTCACAAACTTGCCTGCTTCCTTTTTCTGACCATCAGCTGTTCTACTCTGCCGGGAGATTTAGATTAGCTAGAAAGCAGGCAATTGTTGGATTTCTTACTTTCTAGCTAGTCTTTAGATCTTCAGCTCTGCTTTTAAGCACAGCCAAACCTCCCTTAGGACTGAAGTTTCTATTATTCAGTGCAGACTCACAGCAAGCAAATTTTATGTGACAGACTGAGCTAGCCAATGGCAGATAGATAGATTTCTGAATGAATCTGTGAGCAACTCAATCTGCCTGCCTGCTTTGCCTGATTTTGGGTAAAAGTTGCTCTTTTTTATAAAAAAAATCAATATTTATAAAAATATTTATAATATTTACATACTGGTCATGCCCAGCCAGTCACATGACCACCAAGCCACACCCACAAATTAGACCACGCCCACAGAACTGGTTAGTGGTCCCTGAGATTTAAAATTATGAATTTGGTGGTCCCTGAGGTTCAAAAGGTTGGCAACTCCTGCTCATGGAGATAAGGGGAGAGAGCAGTGAGGCACATTCAGACTTGCAAGAGTCTGTTACTGTAACCTTATAATAAAGTAGTATTAGTTTTCATAACTTTGGTGTCCTCATTTTATGTATCTTGAAGGTATGTCACCTAATCACCTGGAAATATTCTGAATCACATTTCTTCTATTTTAAATCAGCATGCTTAATGAATCGACATTATAAAAACTGCAACCCAAAATATCTGAGCTGCACTAGGTGAAACAAGGGAGAGTGCAGCTAAATGAAAAATGGTGATTTGTAAATTAATTTCTGTGGATGTTATGCTGCTGGCAATTACTGTTATAATGTAACTTTTCTTTTTATACATAGAAGCCATAAATACTTTTTAAAAAACTCATCAGCATAGTAGCTCTAAGTAAGTAGGACACAAAGTATCTTGAACAATGTTAAAATTGTTGACTTATACCTCAAGGAAATATCATGTGATTAATCTGTTCGGCCACTGGGTGCCAATGTTGTCTAATATTTCATAAACTGACATTTTTAAATTAATCCTGAGACCTTCAACCTAAATAGATGTTTATATATTATAATACTTTGAGATCTAATATGATTAGAGATTTGAGTGTTTTAAAGATAGGGGCTGTCATTCTCTTTTAAATAGGATCCTACCAAATACTTGTATTTAATTTTCTTGCTCTCTCATTTTAAATAACAGCAACTATATCTGAGTTTTGATTGATTCTAGGAAGAATTATTTAAAAGGAAGTGCATTTCTCCCCCATACATACAGCTGCTCTGTAACTATTTCATGCAAACAGTGAAAATTGTGAAAGACCACTAGAGGTCAGTGTATCTCGATCAAATATTGCTATATACGATTTAGCTACAAGTCTAAGCTTTTAATCCCTATCCACTGTTCTTAATATTACCATATGATTTATCTCCCAATAAATTGTAAAACAGGATGTTTATTTAGTTGAATATTAGATTGTATCCAATGAATATCCAATGAAAACCATGCAACACGTTACTTCAGTGTGATCAAAGGTGTTTAGACAAAAGACAAAAATAATATTATTATGAGTTAAGCGGATTGGTCAAGGTGATCACAAAGAACCTCTTTATTCTTTTAAATGTTTGCCTGAAAACTTGTCTCAGGTTTCTGTAAGTTGAGCAGGGTGAGTTCCCAGAGGCAATGCCTCTTAAAACAGATAAAGGGAGAGTTGATTGCTCAGATTATGTTTCAATAACCCCAGGAAGACATAGTGATTTGCCACATCATGCCCAGGCATGTCCTGTGATTCCTGAATGATAAGTGACTTCTCCTTTTGTCTTTCTCAGCAAATGGAGAGGGGGACAATTTTTGAGCCCTTTGAGCCCGTTGCCTTTGAAATCCTTTGAGGTCGGACTGTCTGGATAAGTTCTAGGTACAGGTAGTCCTGGACAATGGCACTTAAGTTACAATGGCAGTGACAAATGTGTCTTATGAGTGTTTTTCACACTTCTGACCACTGCAGCATCCTCATGGTCATGGGATCAAAATTTGGATGCTTGGCACCTGGCATTTATTTATGATGGTTGCAGTGTCCCAAAGTCATGTGATCACCTTTTGTGACTTTCTGACAATCCAAATCAATGGGGAAACCAGATTCATTTACCAACCATGTTACTAACAATAACTCTAGTGATTCACTTAACAAATGTGCAAGAAAGATCATAAAATGGGGCAAAACTCACTTAACAAATGTATCATTTAGCAGCAGAAATTTGGGGGCTCTATTACAGTCATAAGTTGTGGACTATCTGTAATTATGAGTTTTTCTGAAAATTTGATGGAAGAAAAGGTATATGAATTCTTCATTGAATGTTCAGCCTATATATATATATGTAACTTGCCCTTCTATTACAGAAATAACATCAGCCTTCAGTGACTTTGACAATGATCTACATTTTGCAATCCCTAAAACTTCTTGGCTAATGAGAAAAACAGGTTATAACACACGATCACTATATTGTATTGGAAACACTTTTCCTTGTAAATCTGTTTAGAGCTGGAGACATTTTTTGGAGAGATAGGTTAGACTGATGAATTTCATGGATAGTAGATAATTTAACAAAGTGGATGTGAAATGGTATATAAAGTATTATAAACTAAAATGTTAAATACATAGTTACTTTATTTGATATGTGTTTCTTTCAAGAGTTACAAAATAGCCTTCTTAGAAATATTCGAGTTCAAAATATAGTTGAGGAAATTGAATTTTTATTGAATCCTTCCTGAAAAGTTACTGATAATTGTACAAAGAGGGGAAGGTAGGTTGCAAGGGTGCCCAGTATTAAAAGTTTACAGTTTTAAAAGTTAACATATTTTTATTGATAATATGAAACAATAGAGATAGCTATTGTGCATCATTATAGATAGCAAAAACTTAACAGTAGGAAATTATGGCCTTATACCAGAGAAGCTTTGCTTCAGGCATCACTTTTCATTAACAAATCTTGATCTCATGCATCATTTTGCAAAAACTATGTCTAACGTCATAAATCATTTAACCACAGGGGTCATTGGCATTCTATTCACCACAGAATAAAAGCTGCCTGGTGCTTCTGCTGATCTCTAGGAAGAGATATTGTCCACATGAATTCCATACACACACACACAGGAAATTGTGGTGATGATCCATTTAGGTTAAAATTACATAAAAAGGCTGACAAGTTTACTTATATATTGCAAAACAAAAAACCCAGAAATACTTCATTTTATGGCTCCCAAAGTAGTGTTTTTTCATATTATGCAAAATATTATTAATCTGTTTTTTTAAGTTTCAGAAGAGTGGAAGCCAGGATACCAACCTAGCTTATAAAATATAAATGGCATAAATATTGTTGGCAAAAGGCCTTCGACCGAGTCCCGCACGATCTCATCTGGTACGCACTGCGAGAGATCATGCGCGTGCCGAGCTGCTCGTACAATGGGTCCAACTCCTATACAGATGTCACAAAAGCCGTGTAAAAGCGGCAGCTGGGATATCAGAGGAGTTCAATATCACCGTCGGCGTACACCAGGGCTCTGCTCTCTCACCACTGCTGTTCATTCTGGTGATGGATACAATTACACACGACCTGTACACGCCCGCCCCATGGACGCTGCTCTATGCCGATGATGTGTTCCTGGCCAACCTGCGCAAGGCTGAACTCGAGCACCTAGTCCAACAGTGGCACGACCGCCTCGAGCAGTTCGGGCTCCAGCTGAACCTAAAGAAGTCCGAATATCTGACCACTGACAATTAAACGACAGGCTCCATCCACGTGAACGGGCAGGAGCTACCACGCGCCTCCACCTTCAAGTACCTGGGAACTACTCTTGGGGAAGAAGGCCTACTACAAACTGAGGTGGTAGCCAGGATCAACGCAGCGTGGGGCAAATGGAAGTCCGTCACGGGTGTCCTCTGTGACAAGAAGATGCCGATGCGTCTGAAGGCGAAAATCTATAACTCTGTAGTGCGCCCGTGGCCATATCGGCGCAGAGTGCTGGCCGACGACCAAAGAAGCCGAAAGCAGACTCCAGACAATGGAGATGCGAATGCTCCGATGGTCGGTAGGCCTCACCCTACGATCGCGTCAGGAACGAAGAAGTGCGTGAGACGGTTCAACGTCGTGCCCATCCCCACGGTCATGAGGCAGTCCCGGCTACGATGGTTCGGCCATGTGAGTCGCGCTAAGGAAGAATCCATCATCAAATCTGCGATGAAGGTGACTGTCGGAGGAGCGAGACCGCGTGGTAGACCTAAGCAACGCTGGATGGACACGATCAAGGCCGATCTAGAGATCGCGAAGGCAGACCCAACATACGTGGCAGACAGAGGCGTGGAAGCAATACTCAAGGACATTAGCGGACCTCGCCAGAGCGCGAGACAAACGCTGAAGAAAAAGAAGAAGATTGTTGGCAATATTTCATTCATCAAAGACATAATACCTTCCATCACTATACATTTAAAAAAGTAAGTTTTATTTTTTTTGCTATGGCAAAGCAGTTCTTTAATTAAAAATTAAATCTAAATAAGTTTAGACAACAACACAATTTATTCAAGTGTCCATTTCGTTAAAACAAAATAGATGATACCAAAATAGAAAGACTGAAGAGCATGGGTGTCAAACTCGCATCATCACGGCAGTGTCACATGACATATCACATGACATTTCCCCCCATTCGCTAAACTGGGTGGGGGTGTGGCCAGCATGTGATGCATCCAGTCCTCAGGCTGCAAGTTTGAGAGCCCTGCTGTAGAGTAAGCAGATCTTCATAGGCTGTACATGCTGTCTTCAATTTACAAGCACAAGTTGAGATTGGAACCTCTATCATAAGCCAGTGGAATCATCATGTGAGTTGACCTGACTTTATGACTATTTTACCACAGTCATTAGGCTGCTAAGTGAGTCATGCTGTCATTAAGCAAATCCAACTTTCCCACTTGACTTTGGTTATCAGAAACCAGCTGGGAAGGTCACAAATGGTGATCAAGTGATCACAAGACATTGCAGGTTGGTTGTCAAGTGTTGTGATCACGTGACTGCAGGGGCAATGCAATGGACATAACTTTGAGGGCAGGTAAATAAGTCACTTGGCTGCTGTAACTTTGAATAATTGCTAAATGAATGTTGTAAGTTGAGAACTATTTGTGCTGTCATAAAATGAGAGGAAACTATTTGATTGATTTGTTGTCTTCTTTGCTCAAATCCCCAGTCTTCATTGTGAAGACTCAACCCATTAATTAAGTGAAACCTGTGCAGCCATAGGTCAAAATTCTTTTCTATAGAGATCATTCTAGAGCTAGCTAGCTGGGAAATTCAGGGAATTAAAGTCCACACATCTTAAAGTGGCTGAGGTTGAAGAACACTGCACTGGAGGATGATACAAGTATAGCTATATTGTAATAACTTTTGGGCACCTATATTGGGAAATATTCATAAATAGGATTTTAAAATGTTTTTAAACAAGGAGTATAAATTTTTTTTAAACAAGAATTAAGCAGTCATCTTGCTTTGGAGGAAATGGCAGAGAGACAACTGTCTTTCTTTTCGCTAAAACCAACATTGAATGGGCAAGTGATTATTTCCCAGAAAAAAATCTGCAAGACCCAGGAGAATCTTTCTATTATTGTGATAACACCCTCATGCATGCTTTTAAAAAGTCAACAGGGGAAAATGTAGTCCTTTGTGTATGTCCTGATTGATCACAGGGGAGATTTTCCCCCTTTACCATATCTTTGAGGATTTTAGAAGATTCCTCACCTTTTTGTTTGCTGCTTTCTTCACTCTCAGAGACACATTATTGCAAGCCAAAGAATGACAGAGGAGCAAACCAATTAGAAGTGTGGTCTCAGAGCTAATTATTCTGTAGAGCTGTAATTTGAGAGGATAAAAGGCCATGGCAATACCCACATGTTGTCCTAAGCCAAGGATTTGTTTCCCTAGAGAATTTATTTTGTTTATGATTTATTGAATGTATTTGTAGAATGCTTTTAATTGTTACAGCAATTGCAACAATAACATGTTTATGAAATTATTATTTGAGTCTTAGGTAATCCACACCATTTTTTTAAAGGGAAGTAACAGTGGGACAGGAAAAAGAGTGTCTCACACACACTGTAAGTATGTCTATGGGTCACGTGCACTCTCTTTCCTGCCTCATTGTTACTGTGGGACAGGAATTTTTTTTAAAAATCTGTGGTATGTTGGGTGGCCAACTCTGTACAATCAAAGTTCTACTTTTTTTTAGATGTCATACATATGACAAATAGGCAGGAGTTAAATTGAATGGATGTAGCTGCTATCTGATTCCTTTAATTTTCCCGTCAGTGTGTGGTGTCCCTGACTATGTAACAGTCTTCAATCTGGTCCACATTCCTGGCGGGAGCACCGACTGCTCCCATTGGTTGATGCCGTTTGACAACCGGCTATAAAAGGAGCTGTCAAACGGCATCAGCTGCTGCCACCAGCTGGCTGCCAGCCCAGCTGGGCAGCCGCGGCAACCCATTATCCTTCAAATAAAGAAACGTTATCCTTCAGCTCCGTGTCTGCCTCGTGTGTCTGCCTGCCAACACAACACTGGCGACGAGGATGGGATGCAGCAAAGACGACCAGGCAAGACAACTGAGCTAAGTCACTGAAGAAAAGAGCCGAAGCCGCTGAATGTCGAGAGCTGCAGACAATCTCTGCGCGCGCCAAGTTTAAAAAGCCTCCTCAGCTGAGGAGACAGGCGCTGCCTAACAGGCACTGCTGCGAGCGCCCTTTTGAGGGCGCGAAGCTCAAAGCCTCCCTGACTGAGGAGAAAGGCACCACCGCCTGCGTTACAGAGAGCGCGAAGTTTAAAGGCACTCTAGCCTCCCTGACTGAGCAGACAGACGCCGCCCGAAAGGCACCCCCGCCGGCGCTACCAAGAGTCGAACTCTCGCTCCAGCAGCCTCCAACGTGACCCTGGAAGGCTGTTGGGGGGTCTCCAAGTGACTCTGGGGGAAGGGGTCTCTCTGCCCCCCCTTTCCAAGTGACTCTGGGGGAAGGGGTCTCTCTGCCCCCCCCAAGTGACTCTAGGGGAAGGGGTCCTGTATTTAGGGGTTGGTGGGTGTCAGGTGCTGAATAAGGAGGCGCGCACCCACCATTAGGGTCCTTCCGCGCACCCACCTTCAGGGTCCTTCCCACCTGGGCTTGCATTCCTTGGCAGTGGCAGTACACTCCCAGGGGGGCAAAAAGCTGGGTAGGTGGGAGGTTGGATTGTCCTGTCCTAAGGGGGCCGAGGGAGCACGACGTGCCTGCTCCTCTTTCGGCCCTTAGGTCGCGCACCCACCTTTAGGGTCCTTCCCACTGGGCTTGTATTCCTCGGCGGTGGCAATACGCCCCCAGGGGGGCAAAAGCTGGGTAGGTGGGAGGTTGGATGGTCCTGTCCTAAGGGGGCCGAGGGAGCACGACGTGCCTGCTCCCCTTTCGGCCCTTAGGCCTTGATCCTCGTAGTCAACTCCCTAGCTCAGCGGTCCCCCACCTTCTGCCTTTACGGGAGCGGGAGGAAGAGGGGACGGTTCCATATGGCCGAGCGCTGTGTGCATCTCCCTTCACGCAAGCCAAAGCTGAACTCGCACCCTGCTCGCCCAAACGGAACTTGACTGCCATTTCTGCAGCTCGGTTCCGAACAGGCGATTGCCAGTACTGACCCCCAGCCCTTAGGGTTCGGGGACCCCTGCTCCTACCTTGCGACAGGTCAGGTTCCATTCCTTGAAGCCAAAGTGGGGAGGTGCGCAAAGCAGCTACTAGTTCAACTTCCTCTTCTGTACCATGGATCCCCAGAAGGCAGGGCCGCACATGCTCTTAGCTAGGGGAAAGGGGTGTGGTGTCCCTGACTATGTAACAGTCTTCAATCTGGTCCGCATTCCTGGCGGGAGCACCGACTGCTCCCATTGGTTGATGCCGTTTGACAGCCGGCTATAAAAGGAGCTGTCAAACGGCATCAGCTGCTGCTGCCAGCTGGCTGCCAGCCCAGCTGGGCAGCCGCGGCAACCCATTATCCTTCAAATAAAGAAACGTTATCCTTCAGCTCCGTGTCTGCCTCGTGTGTCCGCCTGCCAACACAACAAGTGTAATGTACAATGAATATTTTTCAACTTCTTCAAGAGAAGATCTTTTGCTTATGACCGATCATATGCCTCATATTAAAGAGATTTCTAGTTTCTAAATATAAAGTTATTACTGGGAAATTCTAAAGAGCTGCTGTCAAACTGTACAACCAACATGAGCTACATGGATCAATAGGGTAACCAAATCTTAAGTTTTAGTGTTTCTATTAACTTCAGCTGCATTTGCTTAATAAGAGAAGAGGCATACCATGCTCTGAGGGAATACAACTGTATAGTATTAATTAGTAAATTTTGTCTCTCCTTATAGACATGTATGCATCCATCAGTCTTGAAAAAGTCTTCAAACATGTGAAGGGTCCACTATCTTTTATTAAATAAAAGAAAAAAATGAATGCAACATATCTGAGTTGTGTTGCATAATGTATTTAATAACAACATTGACAACTAATGTACTAATAGTTCAGTTATAGTTGTGAATGCAAACAATTCCAAGCCTTCACTACAAATTCACACTTCAAGCATGCAAAGCTCAGGGGGAGGGAGGCTAGAATTTTTTTTTAAATTTTTATTGGTTTTTAAAAACAAACATAAACAAACAAAACATAAAAACATCAAGCTATCTTCCATAGGTGTACATACAGTGTGCCGGTTGGTTTACAAATTGTTTTGTGCTTCCATTTCATAGTCTTCAATTACAATTACATTGCATACAATCTCGTATTTTCAATCAAAAATTAAGTACCTTGGTATCATTATTAATCAATCATTTGCCTATACTTTAATTCATTCATGTTTTACAAGATAATCATAATTTACTTAGTTTATTTTATAACAGTTCATATTATCACCCCAAATCTATCCTAAAATCATTTTGTAGATATAATAAGAAAAAAGTACATCTTTATATATTTATTATTTTCTAAAAGTCTACATATTTCATTACTGTATTTTATTATCTAACCATTGATAGAAAAGATCCCAAATTTTATAAAATTGTTTATCCTCTTGTTCTCTAATTTCAAAAGTCAATCTACTCATTTCAGCACATTCCAATATTTTCTTAATGATTTCCTCCTGTGATGGTATTTTCTCATTTTTCCAGGTTTTAGCAAATACAATCCTAGCCGCTGTCAACACGTTTACAATCAGGTATTTCAAGTCTTTACTATATATTTCAGGTAAAATTCCCAATAAAAGTATCTCTGGTTTCAAATCTATATGTTTTTTTGTCATTTTTTCCAATCACATGTGGATTTTAGTCCAGTATTTTTGAGCATCCGCACAGGTCCACCACATATGGTAATATGAGCCAGGTGTCTGATGACATTTCCAACATTTTTCAGATTTATTCTTGAACATTCTTGCTGTTCTTGTCGGGGGAAAATGCCACCTGTAAAACATCTTATACAAATTTTCTTTATATGCTGTTGACATTGTCATTTTATAATTTTGAGACCACAATTTTTGCCATTTCTCTAAAACGATCCCATATCCAAAATTCTTCCCCCAAGCAATCATAGTTTCTTTAACTTGTTCTTCTTCTAGTTTAATTTCTAATAAATATCCATACAGTTTTTTAATCACCTTTTCATCAGTACCTGTCAAAATCTTATCTAAATCTTTATCATAGAAACCTTCCATTTTAGAATCTTTATCATACCTTGAATGTATTTGCGCATATGAAAACCAATTCATCTTTATTCACCTTGTTCCTCTAATTTTTGTATATATTTGAGTTCACCCTTTTCATTCAATATTTCACCATATCTAACTGTTTGTTCCTTTTTGTATATTATAGGATAAGAAAATGCTTCAATAGTCGATAACCAGACTGGAATTTTCAAATAACATTGTCTTTTAATCTTCTCCCAGTTTAACCACAGAGACTCCCGTATATAATGTCTTCTAAAATACCCCTGTGTTTTAGTTCCTTTATACCATAAAAAAGCATGCCACCCCAACAACAAATCATGTTCTTCTAATGTCAACAATCTAGTGTTTCTTAGTGTTATCCATTCCTTAACCCACATCAGATTTGTAGCTTGATAGTACAACTCCCAATTAGGGCCCTAAAAGGTTGGGGATCCTGCTAACCCATATCAGATTTGTAGCTTGATAGTACAACTCCCAATTAGGCAAACCAAATCCTCCTCTAATTCTAGCATCTTGCAAAAGTTTTAACTTTATTCTCGCTTTCTTACCTTGCCATATATATTTCAACACAATTTTATTTAGATCTTCAAAATAATCTTTTCCAAGCCTAATTGGAATTGTTTGAAACAAATATAAAATTCTGGGTAATATATTCATCTTGATTGTTGAAATTCTCCCTATTACTGACAGTTGTAAATTTTCCCATTTCGCCAGATCTAGCGCTATCTGCTGTTTAAGTTTGCTATAATTATTCTCTTTTAATGTACTACATCTTGCTGTCAAATATATCCCCAAGTACTTGATCTTATTCGTGACCTGAATTTTCAATAGGTCTGCCAGTTCTTCCTTTTGTCTTAGTAGCATATTCTTTGTCAAGATCTTTGTCTTATCTTTATTTATATTCAAACCAGCCACCTTTCCATATGTCTCTATCTTTTCTATTAATTTTGATGCTGTTGATATCATTACCTTTGCCTTCTGCTTATAGTATATAGCTTCTATTGCTTGAATAAATCTTCTAGCAAAACCCATCTGTTCCAACAGTAATAACATGAATCACGAATTCACATTATCAAATGCCTTCTGTGCATCTAGAAATATCAGAGCCATTTGTTTTTCAGGATGTGCCTCGTAGTATTCCAAGGTGTCCAAGATTACTCTCATATTGTCTTTAATTTGTCTCTTTGGCAGAAATCCATTTTGATCAGGATGGATAAAATTATTTAAATATTTTAAAGTCTTTCTGCCAATATTGAAGCAAAAATTTTATAATCTACATTTAGTAGAGAAATGGGTCTATAGTTCTTAATTTGTAATGGGTCGGCCTCCTCTTTTGAAATAAGTGTAATATAGGCTTCTGACCATGATTTAGGTATCTTCTTCTTTAACATAACTTCATTCATAACTTCTAGCAATGGAAGATTCAACGATTCTTGTAATGTTTTATAAAATTCTGCCGGAAGTCCATCTGGGCCTGGTGCCTTTCCATTATTTTGCTTCTTGAGTGCTTCAGTTAACTCCATCATCGTTATATTGCTTTCTAACATTTTTTCAATCTCTTTAGGTATCTGAGATAAATTAGCATTCTGTAAGTACTGTTTAACTCTGTTCCTCATCAATATTCTCTTGCATATATAATTTTCCATAGAAGTCTCGAATGATTTCCTTCTTCTCTTTACTACCATGGCAAACTTGGCCTTGATCATCTATTAATTGCAATATTTTCCTTGATTCTTTCTTCTTTCTCAATTTGTATGCTAACCATTTACCTGATTTGTTTGCGTCTTCAAAGTAGTTCTGCTTAGCACCTCTAATTTTCTGTGCTAATTCTTCTTTTTCTATTTGACCCATTTTATGTTTAATTATATCCATTTTTAGCTTGATGTCCTTTTCCTGTGGCATTTTCTGTAGCTCTTTTTCAAGTCTTTTATGCTCATCCTCTAAGGCCTTAGAGGCTAGTCTTTTCATAGTATTCCTTTTCCTTGTATAGTCTATTATCAAGCCTCTAACATATGCCTTCATTGTATCCCATACATTCTGAATTGATGTATCTTCTTTTTTGTTTTCTCTAAAGAAAAAAGCCAATTCTTTCTCCATCCACTGTGTGAAGTCTTTTTCCTTTAAGATAGTATTATTTAACGTCCATCTAGACTTTCTTTTTTGTCCTTTCCATTTAATTGTCATTGGATTGTGATCTGCCCACGTACTTGTTTCAATATTTATTTCTTGAATATTAATTATTAATTCTGTTGACATCCATATCATATCTATTCTGGACCATGATAAATGTCTATTTGAATAGAAGGTGTATTGTTTGGTTTTAGCATTTCTTTCTCTCCATGTATTTTTAAAGTTTATTTCATCTACCATTTTAAAAAAAGATTTAGGGAGAGTCTTTCTGTTTTGCTTTATTGTTTTCTGTGCTGTATAGTCCAATTTATTGTCTACAATTCCATTAAAATCTCCCATCATGACTATATTAGCATAGTCCAGTTCGATTATTTTCATATGTAATTTTTTGTAAAATTCTTCTTGTTTGTCATTCGGAGCATAATTTGCAATCAGGAGTGTTTTCGTATTATTGTCCATTATTTCCATCATTAGTATTCTTCCATCATCATCGGTATAAATCAATTTTGCTGGGGTGGTCTCTTTAATATATAAAACCACTCCTCTTTTCTTACATTGTGTCAAGGAAGTAAATATTTTCCCTAATATTTTTTCTCTTCCATGGTTATATTTTATAGTTAGGTTTAGCAGCTCTCATAGATCTTAGTTCACGTTGTTCTTTGGCTTCCACCTTTCCACCTACTGCACCTTCTTCTTTTTCAATCGCCATGTGGCAGTCCTCTTGGAATTCAATTAGTGAGATCTCTTTTTCTGCCTCTTCCTCTTTCCTTCCAAAAAATTCTGTATAAAATAATTCTGCTTTCTCAATTGAGTCAATTCTATGTCTCTGTTCTTGCCATGTGAACATTAAACCTTCTGGAATCAGCCATCTATAATTCACCTCTTTTTTAAGTAGCATTTTAGTCAGGAATCAGTATTCTCTTCTCATCTCTCTCACTCTTCTGGGTATTTGTTTCAAAACCACAATTTCCTTGTCTTTATATTTCAATGTTTTCTCTTTTGCCACTTGCAATATTTGTGTTTTAATGGCTTTCTTTGTAAATCTAATGTGAACTTCTCTTGGTAAGCTATTTCTCATTGCATATCTTGTAAAAACTTGATAAACCTCATCTATTCCATCCATCATCTTCTCTTGAGTTATTTCCAAAGTTTCAGCCAGCATTTCTATCATTATCTCAGCTATCTTGTTCAACCACTGTTAATCTATTATCAATATCTCCAATCTTCTTGTCTCTTTGTTTATCTTCTTCAATTTTTTGGAATCTCTCATCATACTTCAACATCATTTGTTGGATGTTCTCCACTTTTTCATCGGTTTTCCCTGTTCTTTGTTCAATGTTCTTTGTTCTTTATTCAATGTTCTCTGTTCTTTGTTCAATGTTCTCTGTTGTCTTTTCAATATTCTCTGATCTTGCTTGAATATTTTGAATTCCTTGCATAATCATCTTCAGAGTCACTTTTTCTTGTTCTTTTTCTTGCTTTAACATTGTCTGTATTGAACGTTGTCCTCTGGATGGTGGAGAGGAAGAAGTAGAAGTTGAAGAACCAGGAGCCGTAAATTTCCTACTCATTTTAAGCAATTCAAAATCTTCAGGTTCTTCTAAACCTTAATCCAATTGTGAAGTAACCAATTATAGTTCAAAATAAAAATAGTAGAAAAAAGAAGCCCAATAATAATGATTAAAAAAAAGAAAAAAAAAGGAGGACAAAATTTCTTCAGGTTCTTGTATACCTTAATCCAATCAATAGTTAGATGAAGAAAAAGGCTTAAGAAAAAGAAAAAGAAAAAAAAGGAAAAGGAAAAATTCTTCAGGTTCTTCAACACCTTAATCCAATTGAGAGGTCTCAAATAGAAAAAAGTGCATGAGAATAAACCAGATAGGTAGATGAAAAAACAAAAATACCAGTAAAGGGGAAAAAAAGGCTTTTAAGGCTTTCCCTTTAAAATAAAAAGCAAACGTAGAGATTGGACTTCCAAAGAAAGAAATAAAAACAAAGACAAGCTCCAACAAAGCCAAAAACCCATATAGTTATTACAAGAAAAAACAAGATAAAATGAAATACAATAAAGCTGGTGAGGAGGGATAGCACAACTTAGAAAAAGTAAAAAGGGCACACTGCACTTTGTTTAATTATCCAAGGCTCTTATTATAGCTCTCTCCTCCAAAAACTTATCACCATTTTTCCCCCTAGGTTTCAACACCAGACTCCAGCTGTTGATAGAAACCCAGAAGAGCACCTGCAATAATACTCTCCCATGCTCTTCCCTCTATCTTATCAAATAGCAATGTCCTTGAAAAAGAGTCTCAGTTCTTTCTTTCTCAGCTTTGTCTGGTCACAGGGAAATAGAATATTTTCAAGCCTCTAGTTGACAGTGTTGCAAAGTTTCTTTGCTCTCATTTTCCCCCTCCTTTTCCGAGCAAGATATAATAAGAATTAATAAAAAAAAAAAAAAGAAATTTTAAAAAAAGAAATAACTAAGGCAGCCTCTAGCCTAAAATATTACAAAATCAAAAAGGAGAAAAAAAATAGATGTAAAAGAAAAAACCAGTCCAGTTTCAAAATATAAGATCGTGTATAGAAAATCCAGCAATGAGAAAAAAACATTACTTTGACATTCCTGTTTAAAATTGCCGCTTAATCACTTCTGTCAAAACTTTTACAGATTCTTTCTTTTCCTTAGGGTGTCCTTTCAGATCTTAGAATAAAAAAAAAGTTCTCACCAAACCGGCACACTCTCTCTTTCTGTTCTCTTCCATTTTGGAGCTGTCCCAACTTCAGCAGCTTTAATGGCTGCCTCTTTGCCGCTGGCAAGAAGAGCTTCTCCTGGATCTATCAGGGACTTTGCAGTATCCCTGGGATTGACAGGATGTGCTCTTCACTTTCACCATCTCTTCGGGACGGTTTAGATCCGATAGGACCATCCAGGAGCAAAGATATCGGCAGTGATCTCAGACCTCCAAGATCGCATGCCGTATCGTCGCGACGCCAGCTCCGCCCTCTCCCAGGGAGGCTAGAATTTCATAACTAATTTCAGTGATGTACCTTATTGCTTGTGCAACAGGCCATTGGATGAAAAAGGTCAAGAGTGTTCCAGAAACCCAGTTCCACCTATTTCCTTCCCACTAATATTGTGGACCACATGGAAGGACTACAAGAGAGAGAGAGAGAGAGAGAGAGAGAGAGTGAGAGGAGAGAGAGAGAGAGAGAGAGAGAGGGAGAGAGGGAGAGAGAGAGAGAGAGAGAGAAGTAGCCAGGAGCCCCAAGAAACAACAGTTATTAAAGAAAGAACAATAGAAAATGCTCAACAGAATGGTTGGCATGCAAAGAATATATTATGAAAAAAAATCAGATGACTGATTTAAAAATCCAGAGTTCAGTTCAGTAGCAGATGCAAAATGCCTGTTGCATTTAAATTATTTAAAGGGGAAGTATAAATAGACAGTGTGCATTGCAATTTTGCAAATAGGTTAGGTCAGCATCAGAAAAATTGCCAGAGATCCATCCATCCTTTCTTCTTCCTTCCTTCCTTCCTTCCTTCCTTCCTTCCTTCCTTCCTTCCTTCCTTCCTTCCTTCCTTCCTTTTCTATACAGAAGGAAATCACATGACCAATTTTCTGAACTGAACTTCATTGCTGAATTTGAGTGATGGAGTCAGATTTTCAGAGGACACAAAAAGAAGCTTAGACAAAGCGGACCTGAGATTATAGGATATCTACTCTTAAGACAAAGAGATATAGAATTTACAAAGTGTAGTCCAGAGGTTAAGTGCAAAGCTAAAATATTGAAACTAGTATAGGTCAGAGGTGGGATCTATAAGCAGCTGTATTCCAGCTGGCTGTTGCACAGAAGTCTGTGATTGTGGTATTTTTTTCCACAAGTGAGTTCTGACTTTCATCTCACATACTGCCAGTAAAATTGATTGATTTCCCCCCTACTTCCATCATGTTTAGAACACCTGAATGTCAATCATCATAAATATCAGTTTAAATACTGTAGTATGCATCAACTCTGAACAGCATTTAAAGTCAAGAAAAAATTTACTCACCAAGAATGCTCAAAGTCACCTGGACAGAGCTTACAAGGTTTGATTTGGCTGTGTGAGTTCAGTTTTTGTTGAGTACATGAATAAATACATGTTATTTTCTTGGCAATAGGAAGGAAGTGGCTCATCACTGTCTTTTTCTAGAATGCTTGCTTTTACATCTTCCACCCTTGGGCTTATTGATAAGCTTCCATTCTAACTAAATTTGAACATGGTTAGCTTTGTAAGATCAGCCAATATAAGAATGAGAGAATTAAATTTCAATGTTAACCTTAACCACCTTCTTCCTCCTCCTCCTCCTCCTCCTCCTCCTCCTCCTCCTCCTCCTCCTCCTCCTCCTCCTCCTCCTCCTCCTCCTCCTCCTCCTCTATAAAAATAGACATTAGAATTACAAATCTCATTCCTAAAACAATACAGCTTGCTCATGAAAAAACCTATAAAATATTAAATTGATAACACTTCCCTATGTATTGTTATGTGCCACCAATTTCAACAATACTTCATTTGTTTTTGGCTGCAGTGATTACTTTGTAGAAGAAAGAAAGCTTTTGTCCATGTTTAGAATGATTTGCCTTGTGACAAAAAAAAATTCAGATAAAGCCAGTTTGGAGTAGTGATTAAGGTCCTGTCCTAGAAACCAAGAGACTATCACATCTAGTCCTACCTTAGGCATGAAAGCTGGCAGGGTGACTTTGGGCTGGTCAATCCATCTTAGCTCACAGAGTTGTTGTGGGAAAAATAGAAGGAGGAAGGAGTATTAGTATCTTTGCAGTTTTGGGTTATTTATAAAAATAATAGATGAAAAAAATCTAAAAACAATTATCTCCAAAAACTGTTTAATTGGCCATCTTCCAATTCTGAGCCCAACAAATCTGCCTGCTGCCAGATAGTGAGGGTCCTAAATACTCAGTGAGGGGGGAGTATTGCAAATCATTAGCACTGGGTATATTGATTCTGCTATTTCTAATCTACCACACCTCAGCTGTCAAAGTTCCTCAAAATAACAGCCCAGTATCATTTACTGGGTGTGGAAATCTCTTTCATTTTACAGCCATTTCTAAATTAAGTCCGGTTGATGGTTTGCCAGTTAATTGGCACATCAATTTTTTTTTGAGCTCATATGTTATTACAGCTATTGCTAACTTTCTTACTTTTAGTTTATTTGCAATTTCTCTTACTTTTAGTAATCTTTGTTCTTCAGGCTCAAAAGAAGGTGAGAGAAAGGCGGTCATGCAGGGCAGTTTACCATTAAGCACAAGTTGCAACTAGGTAATTAATCAGATGATGTTCATTTCTGAGAAAATGG
Source organism: Notechis scutatus (assembly GCF_049901735.1). Taxonomy (NCBI): domain Eukaryota; kingdom Metazoa; phylum Chordata; class Lepidosauria; order Squamata; family Elapidae; genus Notechis; species Notechis scutatus. The sequence goes on from NC_142011.1 coordinate 172,348,551, forward strand.
CTAAACCTCTCATCTCAAACAAATTGGTTTCAATAGTGCATGAATGAATACCAAGCCAATTAAACATTGTTTAATAAAGCATTCCTCAGAACATACTATTGCCCCAAATGCCTCCTTTTTAATTGTTATTTCCCCAACCCCCAACTAAATTTGAATGACACATTGGCATATTTCTAATACATAGAAATACTTTTATATTGTATGTTCTTTCAGCTATACCATTTTTCCAGCAAGCCTGTATATGACAAATATTCTGATGTTTTTATTATGGAACCAGAAAACAAGCAGTTTCTTGAGTAAGACTATATAAAAAAATATCTACTATTTTTTCTCATAAATACAGGTTTCTATAAATACTAGATGGAAATGTATAAACAATAAGATGTATTTAATGCACATTCAAATGAAATTCAGTTTTATCCAATATTTGTTTTTCTTCTGTAGCAATAATTGCCTATTATCCCTTTATGGTGTTAGACATTTTTAAAATTAATTTCTCAGTCCATGAGCCCCAGTCTTCATAAAAGCATCTGCTGTTAAAATATTTTGTTCCATTTTGTATTAACATGTCTAAACTGAGTGTTCATCTCCTTTAAATAACCTTTACTTTCCTCTGTTTCCCTGTAGTGTTCAATATTCAAAGATCATTCCTATCAGGTTATCTTTCCAGCCAATCAAACCAATAACAAGTTTCTACAGAAGGGATTAATATATTTAGTTATAAAGTCTTATTTTATCTGGGCCTTTAATCCATTTTTAAATTTTCCAAAATCATCACTTTAAGCCTTCTTTTGCTGTTTATTAAAATATTTTTTCTTAAATCCTTAAACTTATATGTTATGCTTCTTTTGCAAAGAAGAAAAAATCTCACTAAGGTAGAATTCTTGGCTTTCAGCCCCCCAACCAGCCCATTACGAAAACATCTGTTCTTGAGATCTTTTCATGAGGGACACTATGGAGTACTGTACATATGGGTTATTTCATCCTCTCTCCTTGATCCTGAGAGACTTCTCAAGTCCAGATCCTCAGTCTAGCCATAATATCTACTATAGACAGTATCACATTCAGTCAAGGACATCTGGTTTGCCATGAATCTTCATCAGAAATTCCACTGTCAATTTTTACAAGATGGTTAGAAGGGGCTCCAAAGGCCATATAAATTGAATGTGGCTGTAGGCTAACAAGGTGTTCGTCATAGCTATTTCACCATAATGCACTTTCTTTTATTTTGACTTCACACAATGTATAAATGCAGTGAGTTATAGTTTTAAAACTATGGCATAGGGCATGTTATTAATATAGAGGTAATTATTATTGTGATTATTGTTATGGCAACTAACCAGTACGTCTCAATAAAAGCTTTGATATCAGTGTAATGGTAAAATAATAAACAATAAAGCACAGTACAAACTGACAGTAAAAAGAATTGAACTAAGGAAAGATAATTAAAATTTGATTGGTTCTGCAGGCAATAAAAATAAATGTAACAACATTTAAAATGATTAAATGTTACAGTATGACAGTAAAAAATCTAGATAAATGAGCCTGAATGGCTGAGAATCTTTAATCAATAAGTGAAAATATTTAAACATATCTCCATCTCAACCTTCTTAGCAGGATATCTGGAAGCAGAGAGCTATGTATTCAACATAAATGAATAATGGTTTAGCATGTTAACACAGCTATAGTCCCAAAATATAGTAAATACAATTCAACACAAATTGTATTGATCTTCAGCTTCTTTTTGTAAACAAAGGGAAAATAAAAGAATAAGAAGAATTCTCATAGACTTAGATTTTGCTTATCATGATCCAAATTTTAAAAAAATGGTTGGAGAAGTTTCTCTATGACTTAAAATGTTCAAAGAGTCTTAGTTTTTCTTTGCATCAAGACAGCACTTGTATTCATGAAAACTGTCCATTTTAGAACTTCTGCACCAGCATGAAAGAGGACCAACTACATTAAATTAATTTCTGGGAATCTCTTCCCAAAAGTGCCTTAAAGAGGCATTGCTTTAATGACCAGCAGAGAGCTGCTTGTTTATACCATGTGAATCACAAAGTACTTTTTCCAAATCATTTTTGATTTATACAAATAAACACAGAGAAATGTGCATGTACATGCACTTGCACACACACTAGATAGCAAAAAAAGAGAGATATCCATTTTAGAAGACATACGTACTAGCTTTGACTGGTGAGCCAATTGTAAGCTGATAAAGGATTAGTACAAAGTGCAGTTACCTATCTAGACTTAATTATTATGTGAAGCATTATTATTAATATTGCTGTATTGTCATTTGTATTTACGCTACAAATTGTGTATATTACATAGTCCTTTTGGAGTGGAAGGAAATGAATCTAATAAATAAAGCCTCATATAAAGAAATCGAATCACATACAAATCAAACCTAGCTCCTAAGCACAGAATAAATAATTTTGGGGTATTCATGTCTGTATCTGGAGTAATAAAAATACATAATTCGCTAAAGTATAGTTTCATTTATTTACCAAGTCTTTATTTCTATCCTATTATATTGTAATCAGAGTCCCTTTAGTGTTTTTAGCATCAAGCTTCAAGTAGCTATATTTCTATGTCAAAAATTTGATCTGAATGCTATTTAACAATTGAAGTGTTACCAGATTAATAATAACAGATTAACAGAGTTGGAAGGAACCTTGTAGGTCATCTAGTCCAACCCCTCTGCCCAAGCAGGAGACCTTACACCATTTCTGACAGATGGCAATCCAGTCTCTTCTTGAAAGCTTCCAGTGATAAAGCTCCCACAACTCCCGCAAGCTGTTCCATTGGTTGATTGTTCTCACTGTCAGAAAATTTCTCCTTATTTCCAGGTTGAATTTCTCCATGTTCAGTTTCTATCTATTATTTCTTGTCTGGCCTTCAGGTGCTTAACCAATAAGAAAATCTCTCTCTCTCTCCCCCTCTCTGTCTCTCCTTCACTCCCCCTCCCCTCCCCCCTCCCCTCCCCCTCTTTCTTTCTCTCTTGTCTCTCTATATATTATATCAATCATCTCTCCCTCCACCCCTTTCTCCTGTCTCTAAATGAAAGCAGCTTGTGTGACTCAAAGAGCAGACTGGTGTAAATGAGTAGCAGAGCAAACCTCACACAGAAAGCTGAAAGGATGTACATTGAAAGGATGTACATCACAAAGAACAAAGTACCACATTTCTCTACTGGGGGCAAATAAGAAGACTTCAGATCGTCTCTGAATATATGATCATTATGAGAAAAGAATAAAAAGAAAAGCATTGTGGAGCATCATCATTTGTGCACTTCCTGAATGGGTAGATAATACTAAGAATTAAATATGAGGAATGTTATATTACATATGTTTAACACTGCAACTGGTAAGGGATTGATACTGTTCATTTCAACATCTTCCTTATAAGTCTTTTTTCTAATGGATGTAAACAAGATAATTTATATTTGGCTGTATCATTTTAATTAGATAGATGACTTGAGTTTTATTTATACAGATTATTTGTTTTAAAATTTTACATGTCGGACACTTGCAGATAGCTCTGGTGGATTATAATCCACATAAACATTAAGTAGTTATAAACCATTTTATAATCTACATAAAATGATACAGTCAACAGCAAAGAGAAAATTTTCAAGCTCCCTCCTAAGCTAGGATAAAGATAGAGATGCTCCACCTGGACCATAAAAGTTTTCTCTTTCTACAGATTTGTTTTTATTCCAGAAGTTTGCCTTTTTGATTTTATCACTACATTAATATAATGTAAACCCTTTGCAGTATAAGTTACATAAATCTTATGCCAAAGGAATTTTGCAAATAAAAAAGAAATAATGCCACAATCTCAGATACCCAATTTTGTTGTTTGATATACTTTTTCCATTTTAGAATGGAAGGTTATAAACAAATGTAAGAAGGGTTGTTTTGCTCAATCTTTTGCTTTTGGGCTCTCAACTGGTATCTCTCTGATAACTTTGGCCTGATATATCACACCTGTTTTACAGTTGTTCTAAGACTTATATTTAAGATCCTGGATTGTGTGATTGATGGAAGAGATAACCAGACATACAACAACAGTCTTAATAAGTTGTCCCTGATATCAACTATTTATTTTTATTTTATTTTATTTATTTATTTGATTTGTCAATCACTTACAAGATAATAGGTATAAGTATATACATAGTTATGAATACATGAAATGGGTACATATAAGAAAAATAAAAGAAACAATAGGACAGGGACAGTAGGCACGTTGGTGCGCTTATGCATGCCCCCTACAGACCTCTTAGGAAAGGGGTGAGGTCAATAGTAGCCAGTCTAAGGTTAAAGTTTTGGGGGTTTGGGGAAGAAACCACAGAATCAGGTAGAGTATTCCAGACATTGACCACTCTGTTGCTGAAGTCGTATTTCCTGCAATCAAGTTTGCTGCGGTTAACCTTGAGTTTGTATCTATTGTGTGCTCTTGTGTTGTTATGGTTGAAGCTGAAGTATTCATTGACAGGTAAGTCATTGCAATGTATGATTTTATATAGCATACTTAGATCAGACTATAGTCCAGTACTTCTTAAGGGAGACAGTTTCCATATACAGGAGTGAAACCTCAAAAAATGCTGAATCACCTTTCCCATAGCTTTAGTTCTATTTGTCTGCTTTTTCTCTCCTTCTTTCTTTGGCTATGATTATGAAGTATGTCAATTAATATAATAAAAATCTCACATTGCCACATGATATTTGTTTGATGACATTAGAGGAGAATATACTGAAATGTCTCCTAGCAGTCAATCAATGAGTGTTCATTTCTTTCTATAAAAGATCAAATGTAGTCTTTTAAACTTTTTAACTGTGATGCTCCAATTCCTATAGCATCTCTAGATCTATAGCTAATTTTAAGGGTTTGTTTCTACAGAATGAATAATTTTTGTCTTGTAATTTTCTGTTGCTCACTATGCTTTTGATACTGATATGACAGACACAAACTCTTATTTGTTGGGCTTATGTCTTACCTTTTAATCAGGAATTAAAGGCAATATACAGACAGCTTCTTTTACAGCTATAAGGTAAGTGGGACTGATAGAGATTGTCTCAAAGTATCAAATACGTGTGATGTCTAATGGGGAAAGCTAGTTATTAATGCACTTGACCAGATACATACCTAAAGTTAGCATAACAATAAATTCTGTACCAATACAAAACATTGTTTTTCCAAAAGAACAAAACCTTGTTTTCATACTATACATAGAGTATCTAAGACCAGCATACAACGTGATGGATGAAAAAAATTACAGTATATTCTCTTTTCACAGAATGCATTGGTTATGAACACTCTTTCCCCTTATTTATGTCAGGGACAGTATGGAACTTTTGAATGAGGATTTGGAGAGAGTTTTGCTTAAATCTATCTCTCTAAGTGGTATGCAAAGTCAGCATATTGCCCCTAACAATCTGGGTCCTCATTTTACCAACCTTGGAAGGATGGAAGGCTGAGTCAACCTTGAGCCGGTCAAGGTAAAAGAAATCGAACTCATGACAATGTGAGCAGATTTATCCTGCAATACTGTATTCTAACTACTGGGCCACTATGGCTCTATGTACGTCCCAAAGGTACTACTAGGTTTCATTATCATAAACTTTCATAAAAGTATGGAAGCTTACATGGAAGCTTACATGGAAACTTATTTTTCTTTGACTGAATTTTATTGGCTTGTTGAGGTAGCTAGCTTAAATTTGAATGCTGGCTTGCTTTTTGAAGTATACATTTTGCAAATGCTTTCTATTTATTATTTCATAAACTTAGTGTATTGTTTTAAATTTTATTGTTTCAAACCCTTTGAGATAAATTTTTGTCCTTAAAGCTAACATAAAATATTTAAAATAAAATTATTTTAAAACTGCAGTAGCCATCATTAAAGATTTTGATTTATAAATCAATTACTCATCACCTTCTTTTCACTCCAGCCATCTCCTAATATCTTCTCTCCAAGATTTACCAAAGATGGCAAATGAATCCTAGTCTATAGAAACCTAATTACCTTCCAATGACTGTTATATCTTATACAAATTGATAATCAGATGGGTGGGAAAAGGTAAATACTTCAGAAGTGAAATTACAGACCATAACAACAAGCTAAAATGAGAACAATTAATAAATAGTACAACAGATGCAAACACGCCCTATGTTATTAGAGATTATCCAGCCTTGCACTATTTTTAGATTAGTCTTACTTTTGTTCAGTTTTATACTGAAATGAGAAAAGTCTAAGTAAACATTCTTAGTGAAATGCTAGTGTCTGTATTAGCAAAATATTTGAACATTAGTACCTCAGGCCATGCTTGTATTTGCGTGAACTCATGTCTATAAAAAAAGAATAAGCTATATTTGTTTAATAATTGAGATATTACTTCATACACTGAGCTGCAGATAATCAAACTGAACTGCAATGTGATTCTGATCTAAACCTGATGTTTATAAACAGCAGCTACATTCATCTAGTGTAGCTTTGTGGCTCAGCCTCTCATGCTATTATATTAGTTCAATACTAATTTACTAAGCTGTGTGGGTATATTTGTACTGATTTAGAAAATCAGTAAGAAGGAATCATGGCTACAAAAGGCTAATTTGAGGGGAGGGGAGGCTCTTTCCCCAAAACTAAGAATACTTTAGAAAAAGTAAAAAGTACAGTGCCAAATTCCTCTGCTAAACAAATAATCAAATAACAAACAGGAGAAAAATGAAATGATTAAAGCCTTAGTGAAGTAAAAATGTACAATTTTGAAGATCAACATAGCCAAACATTGTAAAATAAGGATGACTTATTTCAAAAGCCCAGTGACATTAGTTTGTGTGTTTTTTCCGTTCTTCATAAAAAACGTATTTAAAAATGGAAACTTAAAATAAAAATAATGCAAAACAGTGGGTCAAGAGGTGGAGCTATGTGTATTTTATTCATATTTTGCAAATGACCATGCTATGAAAACTTAATAGCATGAAAACTTGCATATGACTGTGCTATGACTGTTCATAGCACAGTCATATGCAAAACAATGAGTCATGACTTCCCTAATTCAAGAAACATTTTATTGATTGGTTTTATTGAAACAATTGGAGTTAATCACCCTGTGGATCTACTGGAAGTTGTCCAATAATCTGTTGTTCTTGGTTTATCTTCTTCTACTTATCCTGATAACAATAACATGACCTTAAAATAACCAATAGGAAATAGATTTATTCATTCTGGACAAAAGGGTGAGATAAAAATTGAAATAATAGCAATCATTCTAATAATTAACACCCAGACTTAACAACTGTTGATAAGAAAGACAAAAAAAGGCTGGATAGTGGATGTGGCAGTTTTCAGAGACAGAAGAAAAGAACTGGAAAAGATAACAAAATACAAAGTCTTGCAAATAGAAATAGAATGATTGTGGCAAAAGAAAGAAGAGGTAGTACTAATAGTAGAAGGCACTTGGGTGCCATCCCAAAACATCTGGAGCACTACTTGAACACTATTGGCATGGATAAATTCAACATCAGTCAATTGCAAAAGATGGCATTACTTAGAACGGCTTATATCCTGTGATGATATCTATAAGACCAACAAATATCCACATCTGCCTGTCCAAGGTGTTTGGGAAAGACTTTATAGGTGGGGAAAATACCAAATCCAGTTGGAATATCTGGCCAACTATGCAATGAATCATAATAAAAGGCAATGCATAACATTATGCCCAAATTATTGGTTTTGATAAAGATGACATTCCTTTTATTCCTGTGAAAAATACTCATAGTACTATGGTATCCATCTGAGTAAGGTATCCATCACTAGAGTTTAACTGTAGCAAGAGGCCTTGCCTGAAAGTCTGTGTTTGGTTTCTCCTTCAATTATCCTCACCAGATAGTAAATTTAAACAGTCTTGTCTCCATTCTTTACCTGGCTCTTCACTGCTGCATGTTACTTGTCTTCTACTACTCTATTCCCTTCTGGGAATAAAATTCAAAATAACATTGACATACTTGCTTGACATATAGCTGCTCTAAGGGATTTCTTTTTCTCTTTTATTATTCTTTGCACCACACAGAATGTAAGAAATACATTATATAAAGTAGCTGAGGATTATGGATGTCCTTCCTCAGGAGAACTGTGGAACAAAGCCATCAAAAGAAAAATTGAGGAGGAATGTAGACTGGATCTAACAAGGGGCTGCGGACATAAAAATACAGAGAAATTCCAACCGTGCAGTTCCTCTCTCCCCATGAGAAAATAAACTGGGCAATTGCTCAGATTGTATTTAACTACAGGTAGTCCTTGAATATGGGTGTAATGAAGCCTGTTCATCATGGTGATAACTCACGACAGTCATAAACATGGTCAGTCATGTGACTGATCTGATTTTATGATTTTTTTTTAAAAAAAAGCAGATTGAAAATCCACATATATTAAGCAAACCAATGTTTTGCTTAATGGTTCAGTTTTGCTGAAAATTGAAGGCAAGTGCCAGGTTTTAGCAAAACCATCATAAAACATGGTCGCATGACTGCAGGACTCTGCAAATGATCATAAATGTAGCCTGGTTGCCAAGTGCCTGAAGTGCAGTTATGTGACTGTGGTGGGCCCTGATCTAAGAATCCTTCAGGTAGGTCTGTTAGAACTTAGTACAGGTAGTCCTGGGCTTAGGACCACAATACAGCCCAAAATTTCTGTTGCTAAGTGAAACATTTGTTAATGACTTTTGCTCGATTTGATGACTTTTCTGGCCACCATTGTTAAGTAAACCACCACAGTTGTTAATTTAGTAACACAGTTTGTTAAGTGAATCTGTTTCCTAGATTTTGAATTGTCAGAAGGTCATAAAAGGTGATCACATGACCTTGCAACCATCATAGATATGAACCAGTTGCTAAACATCTGAATTTTGATCATATGACTACAGGGATAATGCAATGTTGTAAGTGTGCAAAATGGTCATAAGTCCCTTTTTCGTCATCACTGTAATTTTGAACAGTCAGTAAATAAACTGTTGTAAGTCAAGAACTACCAGTATAGTCACCAAGGTGACTGGTCATAAGTTGAGGACTACCTATATTCCACTCTAAGCTCCCTCCCTCCTTCTAGTCTTGTGAACTTTCATAATTCCAGCAAGCATCACATGCTTTTCCTACCTCCATAGTTTTCCCCAGCTTAATGAATTTGGAATAAATGAGGGGCTTCCGGGCTTCCAGTGGTAACTGCTGTTAAAAGAGTTGGAAACTTTATTGAAAACTATACTCCAATCCAACTGGTGGAAGAACAATTTAAAAGTCTCTCTTCACCAGCAGAAACTTTCTCCAAAAACTGAGCAGAACAGGGTTGACAGACAGGATAATCTAAACCAGTGTTGTGCTGGCTGAAGAATTCTGTGAATTGTCCACATATCCTAAAGATTCTAAGTTTGAAAAAAGTTGATCTAAACCAGGGGTATCCAACCTTGGCAACTTTAAGCCTGGAGGACTTCAACTCCCAGTGTTGAAGTCCTCCAGGCTTAAAGTTGCCAAGGTTGGACACCCCTGATCTAAACAGTCCTTCTCCCCCCCACCCCACCCCCAACAAGGCAAACTCATAGAGTGAAATGTCATACTATTATGATTTTGGCTTCTTTTCCTGACAGCCTTTAATGAAAAAAAGCTGAGCAATTTATAACGATGAAAGCTACTTGTACCACAGTGGTCCCTCCACCACCGTGTCTTGGAATCTACTAGTGTCCAGACTCGTCATCACCTGCCAGGGTGATTTAAATTAACTTAATTTTAGCAATTTTAGTAAAACCCATTGTGTACTATCCTGTCTGGACAAATTAAGATGAATGAGTGCTGCCTTGAGTTATCTATAAAATAATAAAAGTGGGATAAAAGTTAAATAATTAAAAATAAATCCTAAAAATCTTTTTAAAATAAACTTTATTAGTCTTTTATATCTTTAAAAACCGAACCAAAAATATACATATTATGACATTAACAGTATGTGACATCTATCTCATAAACTTCTATTTTGTGCTTATTTACAAATACATACAATTTAGGTGAATGTACACCTTTAATCTATAGGTTGCTTATTATTAATTGTTTCATCATCCATTTGTCTTAATCCAATCCAATCATATCATTTCCCCCAAATTCTATAACATTCAGAGTCTTCTTTCTCTCGTAACATCAGGGTTAATTTATCCATCTCCTAAAAATCTTAATGACTAAAACAAATGTCTACGGTGGAAATGGCAATTGCAAAAACTCCATCTGACTTTCCAGTCTCCACCTGGAAAATATGAAAAAGTGTTTCATATACCAAGGAGTTAAAAAAAAACACCAGAGCTAAGTCCAAGATTTATTTGCTTGTTGTTGTTTTTTTATTAAATTTATTTGCCAACCATCTCATATCTAATGACTCTGGGTGACTCACTACAACAATATAGTTGAATGGCAGCTAATGTTAGTGTGGAAGAGATATACTCATATTTAGAATTAGATTGTACAACTTCTTATACATTGTGCAAGAAATGCATATTGTATACTATATCCTTAGTTCCATCAATATAATATTCCTGTTGTTGCATGTTATACATTTATTCTAATTAAATGCTGGTAGAACTAAAACACTGGGAAACACTGGGAAATAGATTCAGTATTGAATCATTTCCTGTCCTGTTTTGTGTTAGTATGCTGTAGTAGCCCATTTATTTGTCCCTAGTGTAGGGTAAGCAAAACAAATGATTCCTTAGGAGGGGTAAATCAGTATTGCTTTATTGATTTTCTATGATTTATATGTGAAAAACTGGCACACTGATTCTGTTCAGCACAGAGGCTACTCAACCTCAATTGTATGAACTGCATGGCTTTTTTTCACAAAGGGTCATGTCCTCCATCTGTTCATTTCAGTGGCACAAACCTCGGTATAATACAACCCTTCAACAGCAGAAATTATTTACTGTTCCCCATGAGTTCAGATAAATTGAAACTGGGCATGTGTATTTATATCTACATAAAGTTTTTCACTCACAGTGATCATATGTTGATGATGTTTTATAAATAAAGCTTCATGAATCTTATGAAGCTCAAACAGTTTTTGGAGATGCCGCTTCAAAATCTCTCAGGCATAACCCAAATTTATCATATACGTTGCTTTTATAACCAGCAGATATACGTAAATTTTGAAATTAAAGTATACAATTTTAATTTTAAAATGCAGTTCCCTGGGGCCTTTGCACTTCAGAATGCAAAGACATATGTGGAAAGCATCTGGTATCAGGAAAGCTAGCATGTTTTCTGCAGCGTTTAGAAATGAATAGAAAAGCAGCTTACAGGCAACTGTATAATCAGATTCCATTCCTCACAATAACTCCATTTGCTGGGACTGTTTTCTTCTCTTCAGAGACAGGTCTTCCTGGAAAAATCTCCAAAGTGCCTTAAATCCTCAGAATGAGTTCTCCTTGCTACTATCAGAGACCAGAGAACTGTCACAAACACCTGGCTCACACATATATAGGTGTTCCGATGAATTACCTTTTCAGGTGAATAAAATATCATGTTCCAAACAGCAAAAGGACATGAATATTGTTGGATTTATAAGCCACACAATTGGGAAGTTTCAGAAGAAGAAACATGATTCAATGTAACAAAAAAAATCATTCATTTCTAATCTGTCCAATTGCTGAATGAATGGCAAATTCATTAAAAGTACTGAAAATTACTAAAACATTTGCTAAAAAGTAGTAATATAGGAAAACAGAGTAAATGCCTTGAATGCATTCAGAGCAGGGGTCTCCAATTTTGGGAACTTTAAGACTTGTGGACTTCAAACTCCCAGCTTTGCTGGCTGAGGAATTCTGGGAGTTGAAGTACACAAGTCTTAAGGTTGCCAAGATTGGAGACCCCTGATCCAGAGGATACTTCAGATCAGTGGTGGGATTCAATTTTTTTTACTACCGGTTCTGTGGGCATGGCTTGGTGTGCATGGCATAGCTTGGTGGGCATGGCAGGGGAAAGGTACTGTAAAATCTCCATTCCCACCCCACTCCTGAGGAAAGGTTACCACCGGTTCTCCAAACTACTCAAAATTTCCACTACCAGTTCTCCAGAACTGGTCAGAACCTGCTGAATACCACCTCTGCTTTAGATCAATATGAACAAAAATAAAATAAAATACAAATATGCTTGGGAAGAGAAGTGCAAAAAAAGCCATCACTTTGTGCAGCAAGGTTACATCAGAGTATTAGCTCTTTTCTATTAATGAAAAACCTCAGTTGAGAAAATCCTTCTGATAATCCTTCTGAATCATTTTATCTGGCAAGGACATCCTATTCTTCCTCATCTTTTAATGCTAAATAGAATACAAAAATATCATTCAATCAGAAATGATGAGTCCAGGCAAGTGGGAGGACCATAGCAATACAAATGTGAAAGATCCATTGAGGGTAGGGAAGGCGACAGCATTCAGGTCAGTTCAAGGGAGATTGTTGCTGTTGTCCCTTCCCATCATTCCACAATAGAAATTGACAAGGATATTAAAGAATCTTATTCCAGCACTGGAAGGCCAGCAGTCTGCTCCATTGCATTAAAATTCAGCAAACTTGGACAAGGATTAGGGTTAGGATTCATGCACATCCTTTTTAGCCTTAAGGCTCCTTTCCCCATAATTTGCTGTATCAGGCAGTTATCCCTATTAAGTTCAGGATGTGGAGTTTCAGGAAAACAAAAGATTCTGGAAAAAGGAAAGAAGAAGCAGGCATAAACAAAAACGAAGGAATCACCCAACACAAAATCTCTTCAAGGACTTTACACCTTCTTCATGAATGAAAGCAAGGGATGTCAATCAGACTTCTACTGTTACTCTAAGTCCAAAGTTAACCTTCCAAATTATTGAATATCACACAAGATATAATTCTCATACTGGAATGCCACCCACTATATGTCGGTCCATGCTCTAATGTAACGGGTTTCTTCCGTTCACAGTTATTCTAAGGGAAAGTTATATGATGTACTGTACATATGCATCAAGCAATGGAAACAATGTTTACTGTTTTATTTCCAGTCAGATGAACAAAGTATTTTTCTCTTCATTCTACAGTCAGAACTTATTTTCTGAAAGGAAAACATGTGTTTCAGGTAATGTTAACATTTTTATTATTACTTCATTAAGGCAGCATCTTTTTTTCAAGCTGTGGTAGCAGCCTGAGAAAACTTGAGTTCTTATGAATAGCAAAAAGATATATGAAATCTAACAAAAATTTTGAAGCATGGACTGCCACTGTAGTGCCAGTACTTCACTACAACAAGCTGACAACAAAATGAAACATTTCCTTTTCTCATTCAGAAGAAGCCAGTGCCTTATTATCTTTATTTGCTTTAGTGTCTTATGTAAAAGAAGACTAAACAATAACAAAAAAATCTCTGTAGACATTATCTTCAAATAAGTGTAATCTTTCAAACAAGACTTCTTAAAATCATAACATTTGTTTTTGCAAACAAATATTTTCCTAAACATAACTATCTCCAATTCATTGAAGTTAAATGCCAAATCCAGTCTAAACATCTGGCCAACAGTGCAAACTACCATAATATAATATATATGTATTCTGTGTATATTTGACAAGATAAAAAATTTCCTATCTACATCTTCTCTCAAAGAATGATGTATTCATGCAATAAGGTGAATGTCAAATGCCATCTGTATAGTAAGTAACTCATTTAAGCTTTCAAGAGAAAAATTATGAGAGCAGAATTTAGCAGAGTACATCAATGTTAAGAAAATAAAATGAAAGAAAAATCTGTAATATTATAATTGATGCTTGTATTTTATTTTGTATGAGTATTATATAATACACTAGCATATAGCAAGCCAGTTAAAAAGAGCAAAGGATCATGAGGAAAAATAGAAACCATTTGCAGGATCCTGTATGCAGATATTTTTTACTAAAGGCTGGATTATTTTGCACAATATCAGCTGGTTTCTCTATTAGAAATTCTGCCACTTATGCAGTTGCACCACAAAGTCATGACCCAAGTAGAAAGGGACAGAATTTGCATTATGACATTGCGATACATATTTGGTCATCTATCAAATTTGCCTTGCCTGTAGACCTCCATGATAGGTAACCAGCAGTATCTTAATACACCAAAAGAATTATAGAGTGATCATCCTATTGTAGGGATATATTATTTATTTAGTAATCAAATTAATACTAATTAACCACCCATCTCACAAAAAGTGATCACAGGTAATCAATAAAAAACAATAAATGCATAAAATAGGCACTTAATTTTTTTAAAAAATAACCACGATGAATAATTAAATTAATTAAAACTACAATATATACAAACACCAAGTAGAGAGTGAATGAGTACATCCAACCTCAATAATGGAGCCACTTAAACAAGTGTCTGACATAAATATCTGGAGAAAGAAAGAAATTTTCCCAAGTCTTAATTATAGTTCAACGACTTATGATTTAAAGGATAAACATATTGAAAAAAATAACTCTTATGATCCCAAATACTAATGGTTTGAAGAGTTAATTTAATTAACAATAAGTGAATCACTTATTGATACAGATTAGCTGTGGGTTATTATAATGCCATGATGACGAACCTATGGCACACATGCCACAGGTGGCATGCAGAGCCATTTGTCTGGGCATGCAAGCCTCAGCCAAACTTACCCACACTGTGCATGCACGCACCTCCCAGCTGATTTTTGGCCTGATTGAGGCCTTTTTCAGGCCTCCCAGAGGCTTGAGGGAACCTTCTTCAGCCTTTGGAAGCCAAAAAACAGGCCCATTTCATCACTTCCTATATTTCGAAAATACTGGAAGTGATGAAACAGGCCCATTTTTCAGCCTCCAAAGGCTGCAGAGGCTTCCCTCAAGCCTCTGGGAGGCTGAAAAAGGCCTCAAATGGGCCAAAAATAAGCTGGTAAGTGCACAGTGTAGGTAAGGAAGCAGTGGGGGGGGGATCAGGTGCGCATGCGCAGGGGGCATGGGGGGCTATGCGCATTGCCTTCTGGGTGCTGGCATGTGAGCATGTGTGAGAGAGAGTGCATGCACAATTTTCAGCACAGGAGTCCAAAAAGGTTAGCCACCACTGTTATAATGAAATATGGTTATCATTGATTAAAATATTTTGTAGAATCTAAATGAAACAGTGAATATATGTCCTGTATATTTTTTAAAATTCACTTATGGTTTTGTGTGTTGCTTACTTTTTCTCTTCATTTTTTTGTACTCAATTAATAAATGTTAAAAAAAAGAAAACTGTAAATCAGTAAAATAAAATAGAAAACTGTGGAATGAAGTATGTTAAATACAGTATATGAATGCTGTCATTATGGTGTACTTGCAACTTATCTGGCATTTTGAAGATGAGGTAGAAACATATCCTGTGTTGTAATAATAAAGATCTTCCATTAGTCTAGAGCAGGGGTCCCAACTCCCAGTCCATGGACTGGTACTGGTCTGCAGCATGCCAGAAACCAGCCCATGGAAACAAACAAAGCCTCATCCATGGGATGTGGGCAGCACACGAAACTACGTCCCCTCCAGTCCATGGAAAAACCTCTCTCCACAGAATTGGTCCCTTATGCCCAAAAGATTGGGGGCTGCTAGTCTAGAGAACCAAGGAATACAGATTTCATATGTGCTACATATCTCAATAATGAATTAAAATACTAGATACCATAGTGAATTATGATGTCGTATTAACATGATACTCAACTCATTCCACCTCCTCCTGCTGTATGTTTTCTTAATCTTATCCTTGTTTAACCAGTCATTGGTTAATATTACCCATAGCTTATTATAATGTGTGAATCTAATTGTTGTTCTGCTATCTATGTTAAGATTCGGGCCATATTCCTAACTCCAAATAATACTTAATTAAGCATAGATCCCAACAGTCATCAAGCTTGCAGGATCAACTTTAGTTCCCATCCTACTTAGAATCCTGAATATCTACTGGTTAGAGTTTAAAGCAATGTATTCAAACTTAAAGAATATTTGAGACCAGGAATGTGTCCTGAATAATAGAAGAGAATAGATTTGTGTAACAACACCCCACTCCCATTATTCAACTATTCAGGATTTTAGCAATGTAATTGAACCTTTTTTGTTGTTGCTGCTGTGAAATATATGGGAGATGGAGTTCCTTGATGCTGCATTGCAAATTAGTTAGATTTCCACCAATAAATTCTGATTTTGGACTAAGCTGGAAATTTATTCCTGCAGTAACTCCTTGCATTTTTTTCTACTTTTATATATGTATATAGAAACAATTAAGTAGATAATATATAATTCTCCAATCTGATTATATGAAGAAATTGTGTCTGGATGATAACCTGAAAGTTCTTCAGTGAAAAAAAAAAAGGAAGATGCTTTATGGAGATTTAATTTTTTGCCCACATGCTGAATTTCAGTGACATTTTAAATAGCTGGTGCTAAGCAAAATAAATCCTTTGGGAACATACAGTTGCTATGCAGATGGTGGTTTTTCCAGCTTTATTAGTGTTCTTTCTAACATGTAGCTATAAGAAAAAGAGATGGTATTTCTTTTCTCAGGATCATATCTCCAACTGCCTTAGCATTAACAAAAAACACATGCAAACACTCAGTATTGCAGCATCAGCCTCTTTTGCATAAGGGCCCCATTCTTTTCTTTTTCTTTTCTTTTTTTTACATATTCCTATATCACAATGCCATATGATGAACAGCATTTCTGGAATCATCTGTCACACAGGCGGGATCTTATTGTCATGTGTGCATTGTGTTCTTTTGCTGTAAGACTGGATTGAAGACAGGAGGTTTTTAGGACCCAGGGGGATGACTGCTATTGTGTGGAGAAGCACACACACTCATCCTATCCAAAAATGCATAGCCCCGTGGAGGCAGAGCTTGTTCATTCACAGTTGTTTAGAGAGATCTTCTGTTGAGGCTGCAAAGAGGGAAAGCTGTCTTGCACCCATCCCTATCTACATCGAGGGTGGCACTCTAAAGGTACTTGAGATGCATCTTTTCTGTGCTTGCAGTAGCTTTTGTTTCTTCCCGTTTCTCTCTCTCTCTCTCTCTTTTTGTTGCAATGCCATGGCTGCGGCGTTTCAGCACTATCTTATGTGGACAGCTCTTGTCTGCAATCCATCTGTTCTTAAGCTTTTCCTTCCCCCATTACCTAACTCTTCTTCCTGGACTTCCGTGGCTTTTCCCCCCTTTCTTTTAAACTCCCACAGAGGTTAAATTCGAGCATCTTTAAATTCTCAGAGGGGAGCAGAAAAAATAACCACATGTGTACATGCATGCACATGTATATACTAATATTTCTAAGAGCCTTAAGTGAGGAAGTTCAGTTGAAGGTTACAATTTAGAAAAGAAAGGTCAAAGTATACGAGAGTTAGAATAGTGGGTGTGTGGGTGTGTTGAGAGCAAGGATGTGTCTTTCAGTGAGGAAATGGGGCAATTATAAAGATCAGGAGGCAAAAGCTGCTTTTAAATAATTTCCTGTCTGCTTCCATTATCCTTAAATTTGAAGAGATGCTTAAAAAAAATCCAAAAAGAACAATTGAAATAACTTTGAAATGAAAAATAATTATCAGTCAATAAAGAAGAGAGTGAATTTCTTCCACCAAAATCACCTTTTTTACTTTACTGTTGAAAGTAATGGTTTATTCCCCCCCCCCTCATGAGGTATAAATGTCAAGATTTTAATAAACATGACTAAATGCAATGAAACCATACAGTTATTTTACAATATATTTCTAATACTGGCAATCTTTTCTTGGGCTTTTTTTTTTTGAGGAAAATGAATGAAAATGATAGTAAAGTTAAAGAACTGATGGCTGCTCTTTGTTCTTAAATACAATTGGTTTATATTTGGAATGGACATACAAATATGAGACACACATGGAGAGAGAAGTTCCCTGTGGTTACATGGTTTAATGAGACAATAACATAAGTAGTCCTAGTACATTAAAAGTTAGTGCAGTGCCAATAAGTAAAATGATGTTATGTAACAGCATGATGTCATGCAGGGCAGGCACACGTATGCGTTTTCCCTTTCAGCTTACAACAGGGTATCACTAAACAAATTATTTTCCTGGTTTGATTTCAGGGATCCAGCTCTTGTTATGCCTTTCATTTTTAATGAAATTACAGCAGGTATATTAATAATTTTCCTGTTTTGTTGACTCATCCATGTTCTGAAAATCAAGAACCAAACAATCAAATGTGAGAGAGAATGTTTAAAAGAATGCTTTCTGATCATTTGATTGTCATTGCGTGGATTGTCATTGCTTTCCTTTGGCTCTCTAACCTTTTTTAAAACTAGATTAACAATAACATATTGATGTAATTAAGCATAGCTTATCAATTCAAAACAGCAGAATTGGGCCTTCAAAACTATCGCTGATATCGTGATAGTAGTTGAGAGATGAATTTTATACATGGTACAGAACCTTTTTGGGGGGGAGGAAAATATTTGTTGCCTTAATTGACAAACAAAGAAAGCCTACCTTGACATTTCCATAAACAGATTCATATCAGTGTAGTATATGTGATATAGTGACTTAGGACCAGTATGGTATGGTGATTTAGGAAAGGCCAAATTTAAACCATAAGGGTTACATTGAGCCAATCATTCTTTTTCAACCCAATATTCCATCTTGTGCTTGAAAAGTGGGATATAAATTGAACAAAGAAACCAATAATACAACTTATCTGTCATTATGGCAACATTTAGTTGAGTAATTCCACTTAAACAGTGAGTCACTGATGTAGTTTACTGCAATAGACATAGTCCTGAACTTATAATAATGGCAAATATCAGTTATTGCTACATAAATATATCTATATCTATGTAATCTACTGTGTATCTATATCTATACCATCTATGTCTAATCTATGCCTAATCTACAGTATATCTATGTCTATGGATATACCTACATCTATACTTGTATACACTAGTGGCTAAGGCACCAGGATAGAAAATGGGAGACTGTGAGTTCAAGTCCCACTCTAGCCATAAAAGCCAGCTGGGTAACTGGACCAGTCATTCTCTTTCAGTCCAACTCACCTCACAGAGTGGTTGTTGTGGGGAAAATAGGAGGAAAAACATGGGTTGGATTGTTTTCTGCCTTGAGTTATTTCTAAAAGAATGTAAAATAAAGTCAGGATATAAATAAATAAGATTGAGAAGTGTAAGTATTATAATTGGTGTAATAGTAATCATTACATCAAACATTTGTGAATACATAATCAAATATTGTGCTAGAATTGCAAAATAGAGATCACACCTTTTCAAACCTAATGATCTCCAGATTATTTGACTACAATTTAGCTCATATCTAGCTAAGTTAGGGAGGGCTCCCATAAGGTTGAGTCACAAAAAAAAATTAACAAAGCATTAAAAGCATAAACTTCATTAATATTTTGAAAGCAGTGATGGGCAGGCAAGACTTTGAAAAATGCATTTTTTTCAGCCAACCAAAATCGTAACAGAATTTTTAAAACATTTTTGTGAATAATGTTATATTACAAGTAATTTTTACCTGACACATGTACTTCTAGCCCTAGTTTATTTCAGTAATCTCAACTATAAAAAATAAAGATGGAATCTTGCAGACAGCTTAAAATAAATAGAAATTAGAAGAATGGTGAAAAATAAAAAAGAGTAGACTATAAACTTAATCCATTCAGTATTTTTTAATAAATCAGTTATTTGAGCAAAAAATTCTATGATTGTTCATAGAGCCATGGGGGGGGGGGCAGTGTTTAGAATGAAGCATTACAAGCTAATTCTGCTGACTGCAAGCAGTTTGATTCTGGCTCAAGGTTGAGTCAGCCTTCTATCCTTCCAAGGTGGGTAAAATGAGGACTCAGCATATTGCCCCCAACAATCTGGGTCCTCATGGCTTTAAAGCACCATGAAGCATTATATAAGTAAGTATTATTGATATTGTAAATATGTTAACTTTGTGTGGACTTCTGGGTGAGTACATTATTATGTTGGAAAGTTGTATTTGAATTATTTGGGGTGGTGGTGGTTCTGCATCAAATGTGTGGGTTATACACATTTTATTATATAGGAAAATAAATCTGGTCCTAACTGATACAAACAACATTTTAACAGTTGTTTATTTAAGAGCCTAGGTGGCACAGTGGTTAGAATGCAGTATTGTAGACTGACTCTGCCCACTGCCAGAAGTTTGATCTTGACCAGTTCATGTTTGACTTGGCCTTCCATCCTTCTGACGTTGGTAAAATGAGGACCCAAATTGTTGGAGGCATTATGCTGACTAAACTGCTTGGAGAGAGCTGTAAAGCCCTATGAAGTGGTATATAAGCCTAAACTTAGCTATTGCTAAGTTTTGGAAAAATGAACTTTTGTAATACATACATACATGCATACATACATACATACATACATACATACATACATACATACATGTATTCCCTGTCTCAATATTAGTTTTTTCATTTCTTAATTCCTTGAATATAACATATTTTAAACACTTTGATTTCTGTTGTTGTGAGAAGACAAATATTATATTAAGATACTGTAGGTTTTTTTGTAAACACAGTTACAGATTTTTGTAGAATCGATAACTATGTTTATTCAATTTTCAGTTAAATACTGTAAATATCTTCTCACAAGTAATCCTTGCCCGATTAAGTGGTAAATGTGTGAGTGTTTGTATTTTTTCTATCTTTCATTTTTTTTGTATGTGTGTGTGTGTGTGTGTGTGTGTGTGTTGTGTTGTGTTTTCAAGTTAGTTATGACTCTTGGAAACTACCTAGAAAGACTTGCAGTTTTCTTGAAAGATTTCAGAAATAACTTGCCATTGTCTCCTTTCTAGACCTGCAAGAAAGTAACTGGCTAAGGTCACCTAGCTGACTGTGTTTCAGGCGGGACTAGTATTTATTATATAATAATATTTTAAAAAGAAACTGAAGGCTTGCTTTTGGCTGTACAAGAGCAAGCTATTCAAACTAATATAATCAAAGCCAAAATTGAAAAATCTTTAAGTGATTCAAAGTGCAGATTGTGCAAAGAGACAGAAGAAAGAGTAGATCATATATTCAGATCATGATAGAATATTACACAAACTTAATTGCATTTAGTTTGTAATTAGTACAAACTATACAAGAAAGCACACCTGCCAAAATGATTCACTGTAACATCTGCAAAAATTATCATGTACTAGTAATAAAAAATTGGTGGGTACATATAGTTGAAACAGTAGTCAAAAATGAACATGTTAAAATATTATGAGATTTCTGAATGTAGACTGATAATGTCTTGGCTCATAACACACCAGATATAACTGGCTTAAAAGAAAAAAGTGTAGATAATTGATGTGGCAATATGTGGTGATAGTAGAAAGGTAGATAAAGGACTGGAGAAGAACACAAGGTATCAAGATGTGAAAATTGTAATTGAAAAATTATGGCATAAACTGAAATCTTGGGTGGCACTTCAAAAATCTGCTCATTGATAAAATTTCCATCTGTCAATTGCAAAAGACCACCGACTTGGATCAGCTCATATTGAGACTTTATGACATCTTAGGTTTCATACTAAAGACCTGGCAGCTGTATCTTCAGATTTTGTAAACAGATTATAATAACAGGATAGGAGTCTAAAGCAGTTTATATTTTAATGATAAATGTTAATTGTTAAAGCTGAAAATTAAATACTTTTTTGTTTAATTGCTTTATAGCATTCAAGAATTTTTATGAATGAAACAACTAGTAGGCATAGGTCAGCCACTAAATGACTATATTATAATAGCCATTAACATTTTATATTTAGTAGTACTATCAGGAAACTTCAAAGGAATATTGATTATTCTGGCTGCCTACATGTTGCCTTAAGGCCCAATGTTAGAATGAAAGAAGGGATGTAAAAATGAATGATACATAGTGTTTACTTTTTAGTGATTTTATATGTGCTCATGCAAAATGTGGCCTTTCACCAAAACAGTAAACCTGACATTTCATTTACTATGTGAAAAGATTTAACTTCATGATCTGCTAGCACAAGCCAATCTATTCAGTACCACACATGCAGATAGAAATATTACCAGCTGCCATCTTATCTAGAACAACTTCCTCTTTTTTTCTTTCTTTTAACTAGCTCAATTGGTAAAGCCTGACATTTCCTGCTACTTACTATGGTCTATTGAATACTATCCAAAGACTGGTTAGCATAGCACAGCGTTCACTCATGCACTTCTACATCTAGGCTTATCTCTGGGTATATAAGTGCAATAAACAAACAAATAAATAATGACTTAGTAGGGCTAATTCAGGGAAGGCATGTGACCTGACCTTTTTGGACAGATGAGTAGATTATAAGATCTTCAGAGTTCAGCTTTAATAATGACTAAGATGGAATATAAGTAAAATTTTTACTAACGCTCCAGTGTGTCTTTACTCTTCTATGAATAAGACCCTTATAAAGAAGAACTTTGTATTTTTAAAGCTTATTAGCCCCAAACAGGAATATCAGTTATCTCTGGATCTGGACTCATCCTTGTGTTTATTAGGGGAAACTCACCTGGCTTCCTGGAAGAGGAAGTCATTTTTGATGCAGTCTCACTTATTCTTGTCCTGAATTATTGTTGTTTTTTGGAAGCACTCTGGGTTTTTTGCCATCTTGAGAGGAAGAGTGATATCTAGGTTCAATTTCTGCAGGCAAAGGATCCATTGCCTGGGTAGTTTTATGCTAAAATTCTACCTATAATCAAATATTGCATTATACTTCAGGAAAAAATTTTAAACAATTCTTTTCTGTGAATTGAGATGAATGGATTAGAGAGTAAGAAAGAGTTCAATAATGCGAGTGTTCCATTTGCATATTCAAGAGTCAATGGCAATTAGATTGATGATCATCTGCTCAGACTTTCTATTTGTTTTGGATAAATATATGGTTCAACATAAGTTCTTTATGTGTGACAAAAAGGGAATGGATTTAAATATGTGACTGGTTTAATTGTTTGTGATGAAAGTCTGAGAATTAATGAGAACACAAGAGTGAAAAAAAGTTCTGAATTTGAGACAGGGAATTTCATGGTAGTTCAAGAATAAATCTAGGAGAAAAATTGACCTGAAAGAAAAGCAAAGAAATGAAACAACTAGAATGAAAATGGAATCATTTCTCTTCCAGTAATCTTTCCACTTTCACTATAATCTCTCCTCTCCTCTTCTTTCCCACCCTCTCCTGCCCTCCCTTGACCCTCTTTGATTCTACCATGGATATGTGGATTTGTCATCAATATAGATATAGACAAATTATTTGAGTCCTATATGTGTTGTAGTTCACATATATACAAAGACACATAGAAATTTCTTTCAACAGAGGGACTGATCCCTTTGACTCTCTGCATTGGAATATGTGAAAAGTTGTGGGAGATGTGGGAGTCCAGGAATCTCTCCAGAAGGAACTGACTGAATCACCCCAGTGTGTTAATGATTAGGTAATTTGCATGTCTTCAATAGAAATCTTTTCTAATCTTGCTTCAGAGTTTCACCAGAAACAATTATGTAGATTGCAATGCCATGCAATATACTCTGAGTATAATTCTTTGGAAAATATGATCTCAATGAGAATGAAGTTCCATTTAGCCAGATGAAAGCAGGTTTATTTACAAAAAGTGTTATTATTTCTCAGAATACATACGTCATACCCCTAGTCTTCCATTTTTAATTTTATTCTCGTTAAATATGGAGCAATAGCATAATACTAAATATTAAATCAATGTAATATCTACAGTGCTGATGGCTCAGTGCAATTATATTTTCATCTTGATGTATGTGAGGCACAGAATTGATGACAATGTATTATTCCATTCAAAATAATTCAATTTTAATCAGGTCTGTACTGGCAATAAAAAGGGAGATATAGCGTTTTGAAATGTGCTTATTCAATTTCTGTTTATTCACATATAATTAGTGATTTTGATCTATATATTTGTTTTTCAGAGAATGCAAATTTGTACCTTGGATAGATATCTGGGGATATAAATGGAATTTGTTTTCCACTCAATATAATGCAAGAGATAAATGCACTTGAATGGATCACCACATACTCTTAGTTGAATGGAGCCATTGCATATTCTGACCATATTTCTAAAGCTAAGGATTTAGAAAAGCAACTTTTGAAGACATGACCCATTTGCATACTGGACTCAGTCCAGAAATCATAGAGAAAGCCCGTCTGGAACTTAATGAAAACCCAGATGTTTTGCACCAGGATATTCAGCAAGTAAGGGACATGATCATCACAAGACCTGACATTGGATTCTTGCGTACAGATGATGCCTTCATCCTGAGATTCCTCCGAGCCAGAAAGTTTCATCAAACAGATGCCTTCAGATTATTGGCTCAGTATTTCCAGTACCGGCAGCTGAATCTGGATATGTTTAAAAATTTCAAGGCTGATGATCCAGGGATCAAACGAGCTCTGATTGATGGATTCCCAGGAGTGCTAGAAAACCGTGATCACTATGGCAGAAAGATACTTTTGCTCTTTGCAGCCAGTTGGGATCAGAGTAGGTAAATGTAGATAGCATCCTTATCTTTTTTAAAAAATACAATATTCAGAAGCAAATGATTTATTATATAATTGCAAATCCAAATATTTTGTACTATAGAAGCAGATTCAATTGTTGCATTGTTTTGACAATTATTTGACTGATCTAATATTTAAGGTGATAAATGAAGAATGTGCTTACATCTTAAATCTTGCTTCAGATGTGTATTTACTATTTCACATGCATAATTCAGATTTCAACAAAATGTTTATAGGAAATATTGCCTAGTAAAATTAAAGTAATATTTTATTTGGATTGGGAAAATATATTTTCAAAAATAATTCCTTTTGTAACCATATATATAAACTATATAGTTTATAATGTCATAATACAGCTGTTTACAATTGACTATAATACAGGTGATTCTATATGACTAAAAGAAGTTTGAATAACCCAGGTATTGAGTGGGAAATTCTTCTTTGCTATAACCAATCTTTCCACAATAGTAGGTCTAATAACGTCTACTTTATTAACCCAAGATGTCAAATACTTAACCATTTGAAACTGCATAGTGACTGGGATAAAAAGAGCAAAGCATTACTGTTATTTGAAAAGGAAGGAAGGAATCAGAACAATATTTTTAAATTTTCTGAATGTCAATAGGTGTTTAGAAATGTGTTTACCCACAAATTCAATTAAAATGAAGAGTTATTTTGCTGTTGCAAGGTTTCATTAATAGTAAAAACAAAGTTTGCAAAATTCCATGCTCTGTTTTGAGTTCTATATTTTATTATTAAATACATAATGCCAAGACTTGTACCTGTACTGTAAACAAAAACATTTTCAACATATTAAATCTTTAATTTAGATCAATTATATTTTGATTAAAACACTACCTTTAATATCTTTTAGTCCACGAGTGTCAAACTCACAGTGTCACGTTGCTGTCATGTGATGTTTCGTGATGTTTTTCCCCTTTGCGGATTTGAGGTGGGCGTGGCCTGCATGTGATGCATCCAGCCCACGGGCCACCAGTTTGACACCCCTGTTTTAGTCCATAGGATTACTAAATAAAACAGTGGTACAAGAAAAAGCTTTAAACAAAACATTATATTGATACTTATGAAAGTAAAAAGGAAGGGATGAAGATACTTATTATGGGTAAAGTCTATTTAGTTAATCCAGATCAATGCTCTTTTTTCCTTTTTGATGAATCACTTCAAAATAGGAAACAAAGATCCATAGGAAATAGTGAGAAAATATAATTTCCATGTCTATCTTTTACTTCCAGGATTAAAACAATTCCATTCTCACTTTTGTACAGCTTTCAAATATTTCAATGGCAAACACAGGCATTCATTTTTCCCTCTTGCCAAGTAGCAAAGACATCATAACTGAGAAGATTATAAGAACAGCAAGAAAAATGATAGCAGACAGGAATTAAGAATTTCAGACATGAAAATAACTGTGTAATCAAGTATTACAAGGGCTTACCCACACAATCCTTTCTAATACAAATTAGTAGTAAACCATTCATTCTTTAAGGAGTACATTAGTGTTTCTCAAACTAGACAACTTTAAGATATGTGGATTTTTATTCCCATAATTTCCCAATCAGCATACTGGCTGGGAATTCTGGGAGTTGAAATCCCCATATTATAAAGCTGCCAAGGCTGGGAAACAGTTAGATAATAGACAAGTGATTCAAGCTAAATGGATCCACATTCAGTGAATTTATTGCTTTATCCAAATTGGTTTCTGGTAGGTATTTTATGAAAAATCTGAAAATATCAAGTTATTAGAAAAGTAACAGAAATATCTTTTGATTTTTTTAAGAAACAAAGAAGAGAGAGGTACATTTTTGCATTATATCTTCCAAGTAAGAAAAATATCTATCAGTTCCTAACAGATAAGCTCTGGGAAAAGAAAATCAGTGATAAATAAGTTAATGAAAATGCTTTCTGGAGAGATAAAAAGTGGTTTCATGCTTGGTTTTGTTAGGCTACAGGATGAATTAGTTCTAATCTTGTCATGATTTGTAACTTTTCAGCTAAAGGGGTCCAGAAAGCTAAGACAAACATATATTGTGAAATGTGATAAGGTCTCAAGGTAACAAATGGTCTGAAGTAGAGATATCTGTCTTAAGGATATTCCTGGACCTTGTTTGGTCATTAGGTTTCATAGTGATTGCAATGACGAAGATTCTCTCTGTTCAGTTTTAATTGATTTACTATACTATAGTGTGAGTATCTTACTGGTAGTAATTTCATGTCTTAATTATTCTACTGCACTCTACATCTCTTGAAGATGATGCAGAGGCTTTAAATGATGCAGAACTAATCATGTTCAATTACTGAGCAATGTGTACAATTAACCACATCAATTCCCCATAATCTCCAAAGACTATTTTTCCTGAAACTACTGCAAACTATATTGTGGATGATTAGCTTGGAGTCCTAGTATTCAATGGAACAGTTCTTCCAATGTGTACTAACTCAGCTTTTAAAGTAACCAGCGGAAAGCTTGGTTATGGTACCATTAACGGACATCATCTGAGTGACTACTTTTTTAAAAAAAACTGTGAAGTACTCTTGGATTTTTGAGAACTATAATCCAACACATCTTGCTAGTACTATTTGCAGAAGATTTCCCAAACCATAAGGAATAATGAAGTTCTTCTAGTTGAGGCAGGAAACATTGCAATTCCTTAAGAATAGCCTAAATCCTTTCTGGTAGAGAATAATTTTTATTATAATAAAGTATAATTTAGCACTTTTTCACTTTTTAATAGCTGGGCATAACTATATGGGCTCCTTTAATGACCACTTGTACATGACTGCCACAAATGTAAATACAAGTGGTACTATGACTGGTTCTTGTATTTACATTTGTGGCAGTCATGTAATTATGATTTAGAGGAGTGGTGTGGTGGCCTAGAGGTGGAGTTCTGGCCTCACAATCAGGAGGCTGTGAGTTAGATCCTAGGTAGAGGCAGATATTTCTCTCTCTGGGCACAGTGGGAATATATCTGCTGAACAAAACTCCACACTGGCGACAGGACGGGCATCCGGCCATTAAACACTCTGCTAACTCCATTCAGTTGCCCAGACTCTATCCTGCAAGGTTAAAAGATGATGATGTAATTGTGATTCAGGGACTCAGCACCCAGCTCCCAAGTATGACATTAGAGTGGTCCATAGTCATGTGATCCCCATTTGTCTTTGCAAGTTTCCTACAAGCAAAGTCAACGATGAAGCTGACTGGAAATTGCAAAACACATGATGTCCTTGATTAACAATCCACAGTGAGTTGTTTAATGACAGCACCTGGAAATATTGGAATTTCCATTGCTAAATGGTGCAGTCACATGATACAGTTTACAACTGAATCACAGTGATGGAAATTCTGGTCCCAATTACAATTGATAAGGGAGGGCTACCTGAATTTATTATTTGATTATTTTTTTTTACAAATATCATGTGTAACTAATTAAACAAGATTAACTTTGCTGATTAAAAAGAAAGATCAGGATTTTTAGAATAAAATGCAAAGCATTACAAATTATGATATTAAAATAATTAGTGATGAAAAATGCAAGCATCTATAATAGTACCATAGATAGTGAACTTTTGTTATACTTCTGTTATTGTGAACATTATTAAATTCTGAATTACTTGTAACCTGAAGAAAAAAACTTGCCTTTTCCAATCAGAAAATTAATTCTATGTAGAGGGCAGTAATTGTCAGAAAGTTAATAAGATACATTAAATGAACAAAAAATGCTATATAGAAAAATAACATGAGTACAATTATGCATGGATACATACATTTTATGATTCAGTAGAAGCTTCAGATCTAATTAATAATTTCAATGTAATTGATTTTACAAAACAAATCAAATACAAGATTTGAAATATATGAATCATTCACATTAAGTGTATGGAAGAACACCATGTCCATTGAAGTTACATGCTGTAATTGGCTTCAGATATCTCATTATTAATGTTGATTGGGATTCGTAATAAGCAATATATATATATATATATATATATATATATATATATATATATATATATATATATATATATATATATATATATATTTTTCTTAAGTTTTGGTCTATATGGCATTAGTTTGTTATATATATATATAACTCATTACACACACACACACACACACACTCTATATAGAAGAGAACAGAACAGAACAGAATAGCAGAGTTGGAAAGGACCTTGGAGATCTGCCAGTCCAAATTGCTTCGGTAGGAAACCATATAGCATTTCAGAAAAATGGTTATCCAATCTCTTATTAAAAATATCCAGACTTGGAGAATTTACAATTTCTAGAGGCAAGTTGTTTCACTGATTAATTGTTCTGTCAGGAAATTTTTCCTTAGTTGTAGATTGCTTCTCTTGTTGATTAGTTTCCACCCATTGCTTCTTGTCCTGTGTTCAGGTGCTTTGGAGAATAGATTGACTCTCTCTTCTTTGTGGCAGCCCCTGAGATATTAGAACACTCAGGGGTTGGATTCTACCAGTTCGCATCTATTCACTGGAACCAGTTGTTAACTTTCTATGCAGTAAGGAGAACCAGTTGTTAGAAGAAATCTCCTTTTGTTTTTTTCCACTTTACTGGCCTAATCCTGTAAAGAAGGCAGGAAGGAAACATTCTGGTGTTGTTGCTTACAAAAACTGCCTCTCTGTTAACCCTTATTATATTCTTGGCAAGACTAGACTTCCTTCTCTGGAGTTTTTTTTTTCCTCCTTTGCTGGTACTTTGCTTGTGTGGCGCCCGAAATTGATATATGTGTAGCCATTTCACTTGAAAACCTGACAGCTTGACTTTCTTAAAGGGAAAGGTTCTTTTAAGCTTTTTACACTGCTGTTGTGAGGAAATACTCCCCTGTTGGAGTTAGCACTTTGAAGAAATAATTGAATAACAGAGCAGAGCTGCTGGAAAGAAGCTTTTAATGACAAGGAACCAAGATGAGTGACATTCAGCAAGGCTTCTTGGCTAGCTGGAAAGATTGGCATTCAAACATGAATTTACATATCTTTTCTGAGTTTTGGTCTAAAACTGATTTTTGGTGAAGTTTAATTCTGTGTTTATTGATGGGATAATTTTCCCTATTCAGCTTTGATTGGAAGGAAAAAGGCTAGTTCCTGTGTCTATTTGTTCTGGTTTAACAAGTAACAGCTACTGTTGTGATTTAATTATTTGTATTGTGTTTGAATTTTTCCTGCCTCATGCTTTCTTTTTCTATCTGCGGAGAGGGGTCTTCCTTCACTGCTTTAGTGGTATCTTGCACTGTCCTTTTGGGTTGTATTTCTAAGAGGCAGGACGCAAGGTTGGCGTAATTTTTTTACTGCCTTTCGGGGGGAGGGCATGTGATCTTTCCTTAAATCTGGATGATTTCCTTAGGATATCTTGTGATTCCTTAGGATATCTTGAGGTGAATGAGACCAGCCGGTGTCTTTAAGTGGTACAAAAGGATCTAAGGATCGCTGAGTGTGTTCTCCTGAGTGTGCTCTTTCTGGAGAGCTTAAATGACCTCTTGATAAAGGGTTTCACTTTATGAGCAAGAGTTGGCTGCTGATAGTTATCATTGCATTTTAACTATTTTAATTCCTCAAGGTGCTCTGGCACCCTGCATGATTTGTAACTCCCAGCTTGCAGGGATTTTTAATCTAATGATTGGTATTTAGGGCAGCTTTTTGCAAGCAAAGAAGCTTTTTGTATGTTTGTACAGGTAATCCTTGACTTACAACAGTTCATTTAGTGACCATTCAAAGTTACAATGGCACTGACAAAAGTGACTTATGACCGTTCTTCACATTTATGACCATTGCAGCATCCCCACAGTCATGAGAGGCCAGGCGAGGAGAAACGCCTCTCAATGTGAGTGATATTGAGTTGGCCATGCCCAGCCAGTCACATGGCTACCAAGCCATGCCCACCAACTAAGCCACATCCACAGAACCGGTTGTTAAAAAAATTGAATCCCACCCAACAATGCTATTACTCCTGAGTCCTTCTTTTCATCAAACTAGACATACCCAATTCCAGCAACCATTCTTTATAAGTTTTAGCCTCCAGTCCCATGTATGTATGTATGTATGTATGTATGTATGTATGTATGTATGTGATCTACTTCATATAATTATATGTTTCTAATTAATCATAATATTTTATTTTGGTGAAAACCAATTTTGCAATATTTATGAAATGAACAGTCCCATCAAACTAACTTTCTCTATATATTTATTTAAATATATATTGAGAGTTAGTTTGATGGGATAGTTTTAGATTAGAAGTCTGAGACTATTAATTCTAATCCCACTTTTAAGACAACATTGGCTGGGTTACTTTGTGCCAATCTCTATCTTTCAGTCCTTGGAAGCAGGCAATGGAAAACCATTTTAGAAAATCTTGCCAAGAAAATCACAGGGACTTGTCCAAGTAATGATCTTGGACTTGAAGGCACAATAAACAAACATATATTATAGTTATTTTTGTTCTACTTTTATATCATTATTAAATCAACCATTAAGACTCCTTTATACTAAATAGCAGATGAATTATGTTTCTTTTTTTCTAAACTAGATTAAATACTATTATTTATACTCTATTGCACATTATGATGAAAAGTCCTACAAAAATCATACTAATAAAGGAGAACATTTGTAGCTCAGGGGTCTCTGAGCTTGCTTGTTTTCTTGTAGACTGATGATGTTACCTACTTCGTTTTCTTGCAGCACTGATGTTACCTAATTTGGGAATGAAACTTCTGCAGGCAAACAAGATTTGAGAGCATCAAAGACCCCTAAAGAAATCATATTTCTATTCAATTCAGATTGATTTATTGCAGTTAAAGAGTGATATAATGCTAGCTATATTTGATCCACCAGGAAGTACAGATAGTCCTCAACTTAACAACCATTCACTTAGTAACTGATTGAAGTTACAACAGCATTGAAAAAACTGACATATGCCCATTTTTCATACTTATGACTGTGGTAGCATCCCTGTGATCATGTGAGGTTGTGTGTTTACTTTTTGTGACTTTTTGACAAGCAAAATCAATGAGGAAGCCAATTTAGTTAACAACTGTGTTATTAACTTAACACCTTCCATGTTTTATTTAACATGTGTGGTAAGAAAGTTTGTAAAATGGGGCAAAATTCACTTCACAACTGTTTCTGTTTAGCAACAGAAATTTTGGGTTCAACTGTGGTTGTAAGTTGAGGACTACCTATATATAAAAATGTGTTGATTTGCAGTACAAGTTCTAAACATGATGTAGGAGGGAAGGCTGAGCCTGAGGGAAGGGTTAAGTGCACCATCAGTCTCAAGTTGCTTCGCTATCACAAAATATTTAAGTCCAGTCCAGCTTGAATTCCATTGACTCTTATCTACTGCCAGTTTGCTTTGATTGTTAGTAGTCCAGATTCTTGTAGAGCATGTTAACATCCAATAAACCTGTAGTCATTTCAACCACCTTGCCTTCTGATTTCTTGCACCTGACACATAATGACTTAAGCAGATTGGAATCATATCAGTACTGATTTTAATTAAATAAATATGGGAAATTGATTATTATGTGAAATTGGTTCAAATTGAGCTAGGATAAGTCATTTTATGTTTTTTTTTAAAAAACCTCATGGATCACAACAAATAAGTTGGTTACAATAAAGCAATAGCACATTAAGTTAAAATTGGAAGGTAGTAACAAAAAAAAGAAAGGAAGAAAATTACTTCCTGAATTATTGAAAAGTGATATAAAAGAATCTCCAAGCAGAAATGAATGGTGCTGACAGCATATTTCCCCCAAAATGTGAACTTTTGTCGGTCTGAATATTTTATAAACCATTAATAGGCTATGAAAGCAAGGCTTTGAAAAGTACTTACTGCCTGTAGTAAAGGCCTCACTCAATCTGTCGGCCAATTATGTAGCTGGGTATTGTAAACGATTTAATTAGAATCTGTGCTGGTGTTAATTAGGTGAGCAGTAGGCATGGTTTGATTTATAAATGAATGCCGAGGTTTTCTTGCTTTTGATCAGATGACTCCATAATAATTCATCAATCTGTCTGTTTAAATTATACTGGAGGGACAGGGTGGAAAAAATATTGGGCAAAGGATTTTTATATATATAAAACTACTATATACTTGAACTGCGCCGGCTATGATTGGACTTAAGCATAGTACATAAAATCATATGTTACAACGTCTTACCAGTTAATGAATATTCCAGCTTTAACCACAACACAAGAGCACACAACAGATATAAACTTAATGTAAACCACTCCAACCTTGATTACAGGAAGTACGGTTTCAGTGTGGTCAATGTCTGGAACTCACTACCTGATTCTATTGTCACCTGCTCAAACCCCCACTCTTTTACCTCAAACTAACCTCTATTGACCTCACCCCATTCCTAAGAGGTTTGTAAGAGGCATGCATAAGTGCACAATCGTGCCTACTGTCCCTGTCCTGTTGTACCCAATTATTAGTTCCTATTTCTTATATATAAACGTATGTTTATTCTTATTTCTATTATATTGTAAGCATATGATAAAATAAATAAATAAATAAGTATGTATGTATATTCTTTCCACTTAGCCTAAACATTATTGTAATTTGTGTTCATTTGCTACTCCATCAAATAAGTTTTTTCTTCTAAAAATCTATAATATAATACTGAGTCCCTGATTGTTTCTAAAAACTGAAAGATTTACTGTATTTAATTTCCAGTCATTTTTGCAAAGGATTCATTAAACTTTCAGTGTTGCCTGATTAAAAAAAATACTTCTAACAGCTGTAAAGTTCTACTTTCATAGTTTTTATGTAATCACATTTATATTATATAGTTTTACAACATCCTTTATTACATTGTGGTTTTCATAGCCTTCATCATTTCAGTGATAATTCTAAATTCAAGTTATTTTTCTTCAGCTTACAGGCTAGACTGTTTATATTATTTTCATTCTGTGCTAATTAAAGAGATCTGCTTGTAAAGATAAAATGGAAGAAATAAGCCTGTTGCCTTGATCTCTTAGAGAAAAAGTAGGATATAAATAAAGTTTGCAATAAATAGATAGCATCTCAAAACAAACACATGGACAAAGAAGAGATATCACTCACTCACTCACTCATACACACACAAATAAATACACTTGTGAAACTAAATGTATATATACAATACAAGGTTTAAAAAAATTAACATGCCCACATATATAGCCCAAGCAGGCAGTTTTGAAATAAAAAAGCCCTTCTATCAATCTTAACTTGTTCATTATGCTTTCCCATTTCTCAACAAAGGTGAAATGGCACAATTGATATTCTGTTTGCTTGGCATAAAGTGACTGGTTAAATACCTGGTAGATTTTGTTTTTACAACTTTTCTTTCCCTGAATACCTAGGTTTACTTTTGGGATTTAAAAGTAGCAAGGGGTGCATTATTTTACAATTTTTCCAGATTTGAGTTATTTGAGAGCTGAGGAAGAAACCTTTCTATGAATTCCAGTGAATGATTGCTTTTATTTGAGTAAAATCTGATTACAATCTTCTCTACCATCTCTATGAATTGGTTCAAGGAAGACTGTTTAATGTTAATCACTATATGACAGTATTTTTCCATAGCTTCTCTTTTGTTTTCCAAGCAGCACAATGAAAATATTTTTATAACATTTAATAGTACAGACAGTTCTTTTTGCATCTGTAACCTATATGCTTCTATTTTACTAAGTTGATTTTTTAAACCTTTACAGACTTAATCTGGCATAGATCATCAAATGATGCTGCCCCTTTATGTATCTTAAACTTAAAGTTCAACATAATTTTAACAGATGAACAAAATATTATTAAATCCAGACAAGGAGCAGGCATGCTGTAACCAGCCAACCTAGAGAAAGTCTTAACAATTTTGCAAAGATCAGTTGGCACAAAATCAAGAATCTTCCAGCATGCGGTACCATTATTACATATAATGACTTGTAGTTTCAATTCATACCAGTCACAGTTCTAATATAATTTCCACTTATATTCCAAAATATATGCTATTGATTTTTACATAGAGAAAAAGGAAAGAGTTTTGATTTTTTGTAGATGTTCTTCAATTTAACCTATACACAAATTGTTGATACTTGTTAGTCACATAACAAGATCCATTTAAAAAAAATCAACCATGTCAATGAGAAAAGGCAAATTCCTTCTTCGTGTTTATAATTATAGTGAAAATACAATCTTGACTGTCTGAGTCCATTAATTATATTTGGAACTATACAGTTCCAATGTGATAAGAACATTGTGATAAGGGCATTGTAGAGCTGAGTAAAATATCGAAAGAGGCCCTGAAATAATACTTGAAATATCTTTAAAATGTTCTAAAGAAAGGTATGACAGAGGACATAAAAAACACTTTGAGAGATCTTGTCCTATCATTCCCAAAGTCTTTGTCACTGAATTCAAATGATTGATACTAGAAAGTCTGTTGGTACTTTAAAATGTGATGATAATCATGGGCGATATTTGCAGTCTTGAAAAGTTTCAGATGTGGCCCCAGGCCCATTCAGAAATGACCACTAAATTCAAAATTTTAATTTTACACAGCAGCAATATAATAGAGACATGAGGAGAAATCATAATAACTACATTATATAAATTGAGTTAAATTGAATATTTGTCCTATCTTAACTTCCTTGCCCAAAAGATAAATTCAGACTTGAAAAAGTTGTTCACCTTTGGCTTATATTAAAGAAAATGTGCTAAAATTATATATCCTAAATCAGGGGTGTTAAACTGGCAGCCTATAGGTTGGCTGCATTACATGCCGGCCATGCTCACCCCAGCTCTGTGAAGGGAAAAAACGTTGCAAAACGTCACGACAGCAGTGTGACGCCACGGGTTTGATACCTGTGTCCTAAATCCACTAATGGTGATTTAGGAAAAATTGTTAAATGAATCTTTTATGTTTATTACAGTCAGAAATCAGATGCCCAATAAAAGTATATATTGGGAGAATGCATTTGGAAGGCAGCTAAATAGCAAAAGTGGCTGTTGATTGGTTGACATTGGAAAACAAAGTACTGTAAGCAGCCAAACAAATATGCTCATGAGTTGTTTAAGGGAAAAATCATTTGAATTAAAACAGTGTCTGCCTGCCTGCCTACAATGTGTGTCTAATTCTGCCTAAAAAATAAAGGTAGACTCTCAAAATATGTATTAGGTCTTATTTGTATGTGACTTTGATTCAAAACTTCTATTATCTTTTCCAGGTTTATCTATAACTAATATTAGCACTTTCTTTCTCAAGAGCTACTGCTGCAGCTTATGAAAGTCATATTTTCAGTCAAAATCTTGTGTTAGAATCTCTGACATGGAGCCTGCCCTAGTAGGTCAAACCTCCCTTGGTAGTCAATAGACTTCTACCTTGCGGCATTTTATATTAAAAAACACTTTAGTGAGTGTTTTTGGTTCATGAATAATAATAATGATATAAATTCCACTATTTGAAGTTTGCTAGTATTGTTTTGGCTTTCAAATTCAATTGCCTGGAAACTTTTATTAGAAAATTGTTACTGTCCCCTGAGATAATTTGAAATTTAATTCAATCATTCCAACTTTTAGGTGCATTTTTGTTCTACTGCTAATTAGAAAATTTTTATTTCCAATTTCATTAAAAACCAAATGAGACAAAATTGCACCCTGAAAGTGAGACAATTTATGGAGGTGAAAGTATTGGGGTGAATAGGAGGACCCGCTTACTATTTTGCTGTCACTTTGTTTAAATTGTATTTAAGTCATTTTTTCTTGATTTGATCAGCAGTAGTGAAGTTCCTCACAGTATCTCTCTTTTGGGGATGGCAATTCCTCACTATCATTACCATCATGAAATATCCTGCCACAATTCCAAAAGGCATTGCATGAAGAAATGGAGATTTCCACCAGTTCCAACAGGCAGGCAGGCAGGCAGGTAGGCAGGCAGGCAGAATTAAAACTTTCAGCAAAAATCATTCTTTAAAAGGTCTCTATCCCTATAATGCTTCATCAATTTATAGGTGGGTTTTTATTTAGTGAGATGTCTGGTGTTATTAATTACAAGGATAACATTAAATTGTCTATTCTAATTCATTGACCAGATTACCAGCCAGTCCATTTATCTATTAACTCATATACTTTTATCATATGGGGTGGGGGGATATTGCTGAGTGAAATGTCATTGTGGTGGGACTCCATCTCTAGTCCAATTTAGGTCTAAAACCCACATCGCCAAGTCTCCTGTGTTAGCAAGAATGATGTGGAAAGACAGAAGACATAGTTGGGAAATAGCTTTATTCACTGCATTCATTACAGTCCACTGAGTTTTTCTAAAAAGTTCTACTTTATTTACTATAATAATATCTTGTGCCACAATTTTATGATTTATTGAACAGATAACTTTGAGGATAGCAATTCCAAAGATCAGGAATGAAAAATCTAGGACAA
Organism: Notechis scutatus; assembly: GCF_049901735.1. Taxonomy (NCBI): domain Eukaryota; kingdom Metazoa; phylum Chordata; class Lepidosauria; order Squamata; family Elapidae; genus Notechis; species Notechis scutatus. Next base: position 172,385,575 of record NC_142011.1, read on the forward strand.
AGAACCACATTTATTTATGTCAGCAGATTAAAGTTAACAAGCATTAAAAGTAAATTCTAGTATCATTAACTGGTGAGAAGAAAATAAATTTTCCCATCCCTATGATTACTATATTTTTTCTTATTCCTGACTTCTATTTTGATATCCAAACACTATTTTCTTTTTGCTTTGTAAAATTCTATGGTTCACAGGACTCTCAATTCTCTCTATGGTTCATGGGGCTCTCAAAATATTTTGTTTTAGTTATTATATTTTGACATTCTAACAATGCCTATTATACATAAAAATGAGAAGAAACCCCACAAAATAACTACAGAGGTTCAAAGAATTGAAGTCATCATTTGTCACAATTTCTACTGGTAGAAAATGAGCTGCATTTGTCTAGTGCCACAAAAGCAAGTGGGTTTTCTTTTTGTTTGCTTCCAACTTATGAAAAACGATTATGATATTTTTTGAATGATTTCAAGATAGCAGTAATGATTTTTTTCTCTTTTCTCCCATTCTTAGAAATTCCTTTGTAGATATTTTACGGGCTATTCTCTTGTCCTTGGAAGTTCTTATTGAAGATCAAGAGCTTCAGATAAATGGCTTCATTCTAATTATAGACTGGAGTAATTTTTCCTTCAAGCAAGCCTCCAAATTGACCCCTTCCATCCTCAGACTGGCCATTGAAGGGTTGCAGGTATGTAGCACAGAAGAAACTGTGATACCTTGAAGAATAACTTGGGTTTTCTTTCTTTTCTTTTTTTCCAGGAGCACTGTTGTCAAGCACAGAAACAATTAAAAAAATCAATAGAAAAATCATGTTGAAACTTGAGGCTTAATTAAGAAAATCAGATGTTTATTTGTTTCAGTGAAACCGTGAATCATTTTTAGCACAGGGCTGTACTGCATACTGCAGCAATTAGAAATGTTCAGAGATTTAAGATTTAATCCATGGGACTTCCGGGGGATTAATAATTTGCAGCATCTGTCAGACAAAATATATACCACACGTATACAGACTGTCTGCATATGTGTTGAATGGAGGATAAAATAAGTATCCAGAGACAGAGCTTAGCACCAGCCTGTATTATTATACATCCAAATGGCCTTTAAAAAAAATTTAAAACAAAAAATTCTCCAAACTATTAAAATCAGAGGTGGAGATGTTGCCCAGAAATATGTTTATACCCAGAAATAAATGAACAAACATCCTAGAATGCTGGAAGCAACATACATGGTTTGCTCTTAAATATTAGATTTTGTCAATAATAGCATTTGAATGACTGTGCTTTTTCAGCTGAAGGCAATTTAAGGGACACTAGGAAAAGAAATGCTGAATCCACAACCATTTTTTTCAGATCAGAAAAGTTTCCATCACTAAGTGCTTTGGGAATAGCCAACTATGGGGTTCTTCAGACTCTCTGAGCTTGGTGGTTTTCTTACAGACATTCCATTACCAAACTAGGCAACATGATCAGTCCTAGAAGGGAGTGGGGTTTGCTCTTATTTTTATATGCTAGAATATAAAATACTAGTATATAAAAATAAGAACATCTTGTATACTTTATATATACTGTATGTATACTGTCTGCTGCCAATCTTCCCTGCAATGCTATTCCCACTCCTTTAGGGATGTCTAATTCACCATACCATTCAGGGGAAGTCTCTAAATTATTGTATTTTAATAGCTAAACAATTTTGATCAATAGTCCTAAATAGCTGCAATTATCCAAAATTTGCTTAGTTCATCTAATAGTCATAAAAAGTGCTTAGTTTATCTAATATTAAAATACCATTAAGCTAAAGTCAAGCATGTATAAATGTTCTATCATTAATACACAGGTATAGATTTTTCAAATAAGAAGACTTTGGAATCTTTTATCTGTTACAGATGCTATTCAACTTATTTTTAATATTATATTTACTATGACTCTTCAGTAAAGTATATTATTCACTTTCTATATTGGATTTAATAAAGATTAAGGACCTCTCGCCTAGAAGTGTGAGTCTGCTGCCTGATGTTAATAATTATGTAATATTCAAAAAAGCTACACAGGATTTTCAAAGGCAAAAGTGAAATAATACTGGAATAATGGTTTCTCTTTTTCCCTAATGTACCATGTACATTTCCTTGTTGGGAGAAATGTTGTGTATATAATAGATTATAGTTATACTATAGTAACGTGTGTGTGTGTGTGTGTGTATGTGAACAATTGGGTCCCTCATTAGGCTGGATTCTTTCCAAAGAATGTTAAGTTGCAATCCCAAATTGATTAATAGGAAATAAGCACTTATATGCAGAAGGTTACTATTTGCCCCATCTTATTTAAGTCATTGGAAGTTTCCAATTGGCTGCTGTATATGCCTTACTCAACAGCAAGTATTGGTATAATTAATAATTTCAATTTTGGATTAACACATTTCCAGAATTAAAAATGTCAGTTATTCTGATTTTCTGTGTGTATAAAGCCTTTTTGTATGTGGGGCAGGAGAACATATAGCAATCCTATGCTGTCCATCCTATCATTTCCTGAAAGGACTGTTGATTTCAATTTAAATCTGCTGCACGTAAGCTCAGCCTTTGCAGTCTTAAAAACCAACGATTGAAGGATCGAAGAGTAAATTATACTTCTATTTGGTTTAAGGCTAATAGTAGTTTTGGAACCTTTTGTTTGGACAAAGGATTAAAAACCTTCGCTGTTCCCACAGTTCAACCATCAGCTATTAAAAGTAAAGCTTTCTTGAGATGAAGTAGTTGGTGTCATTTATATTTTGTTCAGAATCTGAATTGTGCAGACATGTTCTTTATGTAGCAATGTATTAAATAGTAATAAACTTCTTGTCAGGAACAGCATTTGAAAGAGATTTATTGTTGTTGGGTTTACCAAAGGCACAGGAAAATATGCATTGTTCTGCTTTTTATTGCTATACCTGACACACTCTCAGTATAACATCTCTGGGACAAGTGTTACTTTAGAATGCTTTGTTCCAGATGCTTGTCAACATCAACAGATTTGTTTTTAAAGTGTCAGAATCAGAAGGACATTGGAATGATGAGAAATTCTATGTTTTATTAAATGGTTTAAAAACTGCACATTAATCCTTATCATTTAAAATTGTAACTTTATAGATAGGGCTTCATGAACTCTTATAAGCTGAGAGAAGACATATATATCATTAGAAATATAGGTACTGCTGCCAATGAAACATGTAACAGACTATAAATATGGTTTTGCTGTACCAATCACTAGGATAATATTTTCTGATTTTCAAGCCATTATGTTTGTTTTGTTTGTTTCCCAAAACTTAATAGAATAGGCAAACCAAAATAATTGTGACAGGGCAGTGTTAGGTCAGGTCATTAAATTCCTGTATCAATCAGAAATATTACCCACTTTCTGGGGCATAAAATAACATTAATACTTTTATTACCTGACCAATCTGTTCTGCAATAATAAAGTCAGGTTATAAAAGTGTAGAAAAGGACAAGACAAGAGTGAAATAGAGACACCTATCAAAGTTGCATTCTGATACTGCTGGTAAAATCTTAAAATTTAAAATACTAAAGAGGAAAAAAAAAGAAGTTATCTAAGTATCCTTGGAAAGTGTATTCCATTAAATTGGACAATACTTTTGTCCAGGTCCTCTTTGCCCAACATTTTAATTTTGTGCAGTATTTTAAACTGCAGGAAAATGATCAGATGAAATAAGCAGTAGCAATAACCTTGAAGAACAGGAGGATGAGTCACAACAAAGACACGACCAGACAAGAAATTTGAGTCCAAGGCAGAAAGTAATTTGAGAAAGTATCTCAGAGCTAACTTCCAGTTCTCTGGAACATAAAGGATGGGAGTGAAGAATTGTGTTCAGATTTGCAAGATTATTTTACTGTAAGCTTATAATAAAACTAGTATTAGCATTCATAACTTTGGTTTCCTAATCTAATCTACCTTGAAGGGTTGACAGATATTGTTTATGATTACAGGGAATAAGGTATAATTTGCTTTTTTCCATAGCTTTTGTATTTGAGAGAAATGTGGTTGGAAGCAAACACATTCATTGTTCTTCCATGAACATTCCAAAAAAATATCCTTGCCTTTAGGACATTGGGGGTGGGGTGGCAGGTGGGATGGAGGATGGGATAAAAAGACCTGGGTATTTAGAAGCCCCAAACATTAGCTGAACAGAACCACTTTTTACTAAACATGGGAAGTATATATATGTATCAACATCTCAGAAGATGTTCTCCTAGTAAAGCACATTTCAAGGACCAAAGTGCCCTTTTTAAATCCACAAATCCAGACACATTCAAATGCATATACATATACATGCACACATTTCCTCAATTTTCAAATAAGTTCCATTACAATCAAATGGCATCCTTGGGTGCCACCCAATTCCTTTAGAATAAAGATAATTTTTCCTTATAGCATTATGGGCAAAGAAGGGGGTACTGGATAAAGCCTATACCTTTTTTTTGCTAACTCCTTACATAAATTTTGATTAATAAACACTATTATAAGTGCCAAACATTTCTGCCTTCCAGGCGTTGTATAAAATATTAAACAGAAATTGATGTTATTTTGCCAGATTTAGGTTTATCTAATCAACTTTCTTTGTACAGGAATGCAAACTGCCAAGTAGAAAATGTTCAGATGAAAACTAAACAAACTCCATTATAACTCTAGTAATACTTAAACCACATAAATTGAGAAAAAATGTATATAGCATTTTTGTGAATCATCAACAATGACATAGAGTCAATGGCATGCATAGTATTAATCTATTAATCTACTACTAGATCTCTCGTGTCTGTTTGCAACCTTCAACAGGACAAAATAGCACATCATAGGGCATCAATTTTTGAAACAACATACAGCAAATAGGCTCACTTACACAATGCATGCAAAGGCCCATGACTTCTGTGAGATTAAAATTTGATAAAGTTGTGTCTGCTTTAGTACTGCCATACTGCTGCGCCACTGCGATCAGCCATAGTCATGTGACCATCATTTCCAATGCTCCACTTGCCAAGTTTGAAAAACACTGACCTAAGGAGTGTAAAAATGCAATGTCTATTCTAATAGACCAGAATAGGCCTATGATAAAGATAAAGACTATGGTGAATGAATTAAGAAATATTAAGTAAGTGATGGGAAAAGAGTAAGACAGGGTTAAAGAAGGCTTGTGAGAATGTTTGGGCAAAATACTTTGTGCCTTGAATGGATATGTCATGCATTTGGAATAATTAGCTATTGATACCCTGCTTAAGGAAACAAATCCTTCAAAGAGAATTACATCACTTACTTATGAAAGTTGCTTGAGGAGGAGGACAACTGGAATTGGCACACATTTTTCATTGCCTTTTTACTGTGCTTACATAGCAATGCTTTTCAGAAATCCTCTATGGTTGTTCCTGGAATGGTGTAATTAATCAGCCTTTTAATATTTAGAGTGTTTAATGGTGTAGTGAAGAAGGAGGAATCAGTCTTGCTGAGGAAGAAAAATGGAAGAATGAAACAATAGTGTTTTTCTCTTTCACAGACTGTTTATATATGCATGAATATTGTCTCTCTGCCTGTGCAATTTATCTTCATTCACAAATATGTACTATCTGATGCTACTTTCAGAAATAGGTTATATTTTTCCTATAACTAATTATTGGGTAGCAACCACATTGTTTAGTTCTGATATTTATTGTAAATGAATAATGGCTTGCTTTATCATTGATTTACTGCGTATAGATTTGTTCGGAATCCCATGGGACATTTATTATGCATAATGTCATTCTCTTTGCTTTATTCTGTACACCTATAAGATTAGTTTGTGATATAAATACCATATTAATGTTTTTGTAATTTCTTTAATATATATTGCCAGTGGAGAGACTTGTTTAGAGGGAAATGTCACAATAATGTATACATTAAAAATGATATATAGTTTCCCACTTTCTAGCCTAGAGCCTTTATCACTAGACCAAACTGGCTCTTAAGTTATAATAGAAGTCTGTAATGTTGCAATCATTATATATATATATATATATATATATATATATATATATATATATATATATATATATATATATATATATATATTTTCAAGTTTTAGCGGGTACTTACATGTATGGCATTCAGCTTTGTTCGGGTATTTTCCCACGTCATTGTAGTTGTGCTTTTAAAGTTGTAGCAACGTTTTGGCAGAATCTCATCTGCCATCATCAGGCTTCTGTATAGTGTTCATCTGTGGGTCAGACTTTTACAGTGGTTTCAGATTTAAATTTGGGGCAGCCTATTGCTGTGCCAGAATGGTTTTTTCTTCATTCTGATTGGTTGGGAGTCTTGGTCAGTGTTTATTGGTCTTGGAGTTTGCTGTGTTCTGCTTGATTGGTGTTTCTAATATCTTCTGTCTGTTTTGTGGCTCTTTTTGTATCTTGATTGGCTGGCAACATGGTGTTCCTTTATTGGAGGCCTTTAGTGCAGCTTGGCTCTGGGTAAATGGACGGCTATCATTTGTTAGGAAGCTAGGTTTCATCTGGGTGCCTGGTTGGGGTGTGTTTGAGCTGGAGGTATCAGGGGGGATCTGTTTGTGCCCAGGTGCTTGTCTGGCTAGTGGTGTGGAGATTTTTTTGTTTGTGAGTGCAGGCTTCCAAATGATTGACATTCTGGTGGAATCATCTCTTCTATTCATGCTTTCTGGTCTTTTTTCAATCTCTATGGCTTCTCTGATGATTCTGTGGCTGGGGTTTTCTATAGTGGCTAGGGTTTTGGTGCCATTGAAGTTGATGCTATGACCTGTGGCTTCCATGTGTTGGACTAGTGAGGAAGTGTGTTCCAGCTTTTTGACTGCATTTTTGTGTTCATCCAGGTGGGTACTTATTCTTCTATTGGTCTGTCCAATGTATGTGGCCAGGCATGATGCACAGGGGACTTCGTATATGCCTTGGTTTTCCAGGTCAATTTTATCTTTGGGGTTTCTAAGGATGGCTGCTATTTTTCTGTCTGTTTTGAAGGCAGTCTTGATGTGATGTCTGTGTAGTATCTTACTGATTTTGTCTGTAGTACCTCTTATGTAGGGCAGGACAGCTGTTCCATAGGTCTGTTCATCTTCTGGGTCTCCATTATGTCTCAGTGTGTTTTTGTGGATCAAGCCGGTGATTTTGCTTTTGTGGAAGCCGTTGGCTGTCAGTACTTTAGTCAGGGTGCATAATTCACACATTCGTGATTTAGCCCCATGGAAAAGAAAACCTAAACAATTTCCTAACACACCTAAACAGCACACACCCCAAAATCAAGTTCACCATGGAAACAGAAACAAACAAACAACTACCATTCCTAGATGTACTAATCTACAAAAAAACAGATGGCACACTAGGACACACCGTATACCAGAAGAAAACACACACCAACCGCTACCTCAACGCCCAATCCCACCACCACCCAGCACAGATAAACTCCGTGGCTAAAACACTAATTGCTAGAACCAAACACCTGGCAGACAAGACACACATAAAGACTGAATTATGCACCCTGACTAAAGTACTGACAGCGTGAAGAGCTTCACCTGGGGCGCCCATCGCAGCTGACAGGCGGGCCCTCCTGCCCAGTGGTAGAGCTCTCCCCAAGGCAGAGAGTGCCTCCCCGCCAGGCCCTCCGCTCATCCCACCAGGGCCGCACCAGAGCCGTGCGGGCTGGGTAGAGCCAGGAAACACCCGCGGCTCTCTTTCCCGGCTCTGCCCAGCCCACACGGCTCCGGCGCAGCCCTGGTGGGATGAGCAGAGGTTTTTAAAATAATTCGCTTTACCTTTGAAGGCAAAGGGAAGGCGGCGACATGAGCGCCTGAAGCCAAGTGTCTCCTCAGGGCTCCGGTTGCAGGGAGGAGCCCTGACTGGCTGCACGTGGCTGCGCCAAATGCCGTGGTGTTGCTCTAACGCTGCGGCAGCAAGGGAGAAGGGAAAGCAACGGTGGCGGAAGGTCTCCCGATATGAAGTGCCCCACCAACACAGGCAGCACCATATCCGGGCATGCAACAAAGTACTTCCTAACGGCAAGCCCCCCCTGCCATTCCCCCCCATTTCGCATGTTTAATATGGGCCTTAATTTGGGGGGAGGGGCTTAATTTGATTTTATGCCAATAAATCATGCTGGGGCTTCCTATTGGTGGAGGCCGTATCGTTGGAGAAACACGGTATATATAGAATTGAAGGGATTCTTCTTTCTAAAGATTTATTAAACCGAATTTGCAAAGTGTGAGTGGCAAAAAGTAGTTAGCAATTTGCTAACTATGAGAGTGTCAGAAATATGAGATTTCTTCCTTTTCTGTGTTCATTTTCAAGCTAGGAATTTAGTCAAAATCACCAGATAATCAGTGGAGAATCAAAATATATTTATTCACTCTAAGCTGCCAAGTTGCTTTGAGAGAACAACCCCCAGAGAGCATGGTTTCTTCATCCTTTTTTACAGAACTTTTAGTTCAAAATTCAGCCAACCATTATCAATAAAATAAAATGTGTCCGTTTATTACAATAGTTTTTGCTCCATCAGCATGAGTATCTTCCTTCTAGCATGAACATCTTCCTTTCATATTCTGTTAAAACACAGGTTTCCTTATTTTAAAGTGATGCCAAACTTCTTTATTTATGGTCACCAACAGATCATGTGCTTCTCTAAAGCTTGTGTTACTGAGATATCTGTATTATCATCATCTCACTAATATTGTACAAATATCCAGGTCTCACAGATCAATTCTACAGATACCAACTGCTTTCAGATACCAATCCTGCAACAACATATAGTGTTGCCAGGTTCTGCACAGCACTGCTTAAAATCTGTCAGATGATGGAAACAGACATCTAGTAATGTGATGGATATAGTCTGCCACATGCTAAATTTTATACTTCCCTACACCCAACTAATTCTTTTAGATTCCTTTTAGAGTCTTGTTTTAATATATACTTTCTGTTTTATCTGCCCTTACTTTTAAAAAAATATTACTATTATTTTGGACTCTGATTTACTTGTTATCCTTTTTAATTTATTGCATCCCATCTCCTTATGGTAGTCTGTGATCTTCATAAGGTTTTCATTTGATGGTTAAGCAGAAGTCTCTTTATTTGTACATTTTCTATTTACCAGATTCACCCTTTTTGCATTTGGGCCTTCAGTATTTAATCTAACAGAAAATTAATGGATTGTTGACAATTCCTTTCAGTGGAAGTTTTTTTTTATACTTTTAATGTAATATTATAATCACCATATTAAAGAACATGATGAGATTTTGGCATAGTCAAGATGCTGCTCAGTATTTTGAATGGGTAAGAGGAGTTTAGAGGCTGAATATCAGATTGCCTTCATATGGCTGGGCCGTATCTAACAAAATGAAATTCAATGTAGAGAAAAGTAAAGTCCTACACTTAGGCAAGAAAAACCAAAAGTACACATATAGACTGGGTGAAACCAGGCTCAACAGCAGTAACTGTGAGAAGGATCTTGGAGTCTTAGTGGACAACCAGCTAAATATGAGCCAGCAGTGTGCAGCAGCAGCCAAAAAAGCTAATGCAATCCTAAATTGCATTAACAGAGGGATACAATCGAGATAAAATGAGGTACTAATACCACTCTATAAAGCCTTATTAAGACCACACCTAGAGTACTGCATCCAGTTATGTTAACCACATTATAAAAAAGATGTTGACTCTAGAAAAAGTACAGAGAACAGCAACCTGGATGATTAGGGGACTGGAGACTAAAACATATGAAGAACGGTTACAAGAACTGGGCATGGCTAGTCTAGTGAATAGAAGGACCAGGGGAGACATGATAGCAGTCTTCTAATATTTGAGGGGCTGCCACAGAGAGGAAGGGGTCAAGCTATTCTCCAGAGCGCCTGTAAGCCAGACAAGGAACAATGGATGAAAGCTGAACAAGGAGAGATTTAACCTGGAAATAAGGAGAAACTTTCTGACAGTGAGAACAATCAATTAATGGAACAGCCTCCCCTCGGAAGTTGTGCGAGCACCATCACTTGAGACTTTCAAGAAGAAATTGGACTGCCATTTATCAGAAATGGTGTAGGGTCTCGTGCTTGGGCGAGGGTTGGGCTAGATGACCTATAAGGTCCCTTCCTACTCTGATTATCTGTTATCTGTTAGTTTCTTCATTTTTTCAGAATTAAAGATGATCCTAAAAATGTTCTTTGCCTAACAGTAGCAATGCTGACAATGACAAGAGCTATAAAGGCAGTGTTGAAATGAATTGAAATTAAACTAAGATATTATATTTGATTATTTCTGTAATGTTACCTTCCTTCCTTCCTTCCTTCCTTCCTTCCTTCCTTCCTTCCTTCCTTCCTTCCTTCCTTCCTTCCTTCCTTCCTTCCTTCTTTCCTTCCTTCCTTCCTTCCTTCCTTCCCTCCTTCCTCCCTCCCTCCCTCCTTTCCTTTCCTTTCCTTTCCTTCCCTCCTTCCTTCCTTCCTTTTCCAGGTTTTTTTTTTGTTCCTCCATCTGTGTTGCTTGCAAGCTTTTGCCAAATTCACAGACTTGCTATTTGTTTTCTTGTTTCCTAATTTCTTGGCATATTTGATTGATTTATAATGCTGACTTTCATTCAAAAAAGAATGAAACTGAATATAAATTTTCTAAATGGGAGCATGTGGGCAGATCAAGAAAGTGCTTCATTTACCAGCAGGAAGTAAAGGTTTGCAGCTAATATTCTAGTGATATTCATGAACAAGGGGTGATAAACTAATGTCACAAAAGTATTAGGAAGAAAGACTTCCTGTTTTATTTTTCCTTTGCTTTATTTCCTACAGTGAAAGGTGTGTAGGAAATCGTTTAACAGGATTAATCATATGCTATTAAGTTCTGTGGTTCCATTTCTATCTAGACTGGCATTCAGAATGAAAAGGTTTATAACAGGAATTTTTTGCAGAGGCATAACCTAGCAACAGGCATTCCATTAGGGTCTCTTTAACAGAAAACCAGAAAAGCCACAGAGACATGCAATACACTTCACCAAGAACCTAGAGGATACCTGCATTTGCTCCAGGGTGCAGTAGATCTGATAGAAAAGAATATTTGTAGCTCAGGATTGAAATGAAGTATCCTTCATGGTCTCTGAGCTTGGTTATTTTCTGGTACATGTTTCATTACCCATCAGTGCTACTTAGGAATGGGGTTTGCTCTCAGTTTATATTCTACTGGCTTGCCCTGTCAGTGTTGGTGGGGATGGTTTAGAGGTTCTTTGATTGGGCTATTTATTGTTGGCTTCTTTGGCAGTTCCTTGATTGTGGTATTGTTTACTTGATTGTTGGTTTGATGTTAATCTTGAAGTTAATCACTGCTCATCTGTGTACTGAATGGTGGTAGGAGATGCTTGGGTATTTTTGTTCCCTTTTGCGCTGGTTGAATATCTCTTTTGTATAGTCTATATAGAATATATATATATACATACACACACACACACACACACACACACACACACACATACACACACACACACACACACACACACACACACATATATATATATATAATTTTTTTGTTTGAGAGTGCAGACTGTCAATTATTTGGAAGCCTGCACTCAGAAACAAAAAAATATCCACATGACAAGCCAGGCAAACACCTGGGCACAAACAGATCCCCCCTGATACCTCCAGCTCAAACACACCCCAACCAGGCACCCAGATGAAACCTAGCTTCCTAACAAATGATAGCCGTCCATTTACCCGGAGCCAAGCTGCACTAAAGGCCTCCAATACAGGAACACCATGTTGCCAGCCAATCAAGATACAAAAAGAGCCACAAAACAGACAGAAGATATTAGAAACACCAATCAAGCAGAACACAGCAAACTCCAAGACCAATAAACACAGACCAAGACTCCCAACCAATCAGGATGAAGAAAAAACCATTCTGGCACAGCAGTAGGCTAGCCCCAAATTTAAAACTGAAACAACTGTAAAAGTCTGACTCACAGACGAACACAATACAGAAGCCTGATGATGGCAGATGAGATTCTGCCGAAACGTTGCTACAACTTTAAAAGCACAACTATAATGACGTGGGAAAATACCCGAACAAAGCTGAATACCATATATATATATTCCAAATGCACTGAAGATGAAGGGAAAATTTCTTCTGAATATATGTGACCTAAAACATATATATATATATGACCTAAAACATTCACTGTTACTTTAGTCCCTGTTTTCCTATGAATCTAATGTACTGATTTAACAGGATCTATGAGAAATATAATTTCAGATGCTGCATTCTGCTTACCTGAAAAAGAATCCCACTGTTGTTGACTCTGAAAAGCTTGACTCTACCTGCATACTAATTTGTTGGGTATCTGTTCAGAACCCCCAAAGCAGGCATTTGTGTCTGTTGCCATGGCGCTGTATGCTGTTCCTCCCTCTTGACAGCTTCACTTAACATCTTCCTCTGTCCCTTATGCCCAATTCATTCACCCAGAAAGTTCAACTATTGAAACAATGCCTTGAGAAAGGGCTGAGGAAGGGCAAAGGCACAGGGTGAGGAGATAAACCATGCCTGTAGATGTCTAAAGGGACTTGGTTCTGTGAACCTGTTGGGAAATACAAACCACAAACCACATCATATTCATGTTTAATAGATATGCACATATACAAACTCTCATGGAAATAGAACTAGGATGAGGGTAAGCCCCAGCTGTGGATTTTTTCAAATTTGTTCTGTTGTATAAAAGAGCAAACTGAGCATTAAAACACAATGTAGCATGGTTGCATGATTGAATTGTCTCTCAAATGCACCAATTAATAGCCAAGACTTCTCCTTTGACTTCTCCTTTTTCTCTAACTCCTGACATCAGGCCTGCTATTTATCTCTGTCAGTCTCTGTTAATTAGAATCTGTTTCTTTCGTTTCCACAGGACAGCTTTCCTGCTCGCTTTGGAGGCATCCATTTTGTGAACCAGCCATGGTACATCCATGCTCTCTACACGCTAATCAAACCCTTCCTCAAAGACAAGACACGGAAAAGGGTAATGAGAAAATGAAACAAGCCTATGATGGTGGAAGCCTATGTGTGATATTAGAGAATTTCTACTCTTCTCTGCCTCTTCCTTTTTCTCTTTGTGGTTTGCAACAAGGGATGAAGTCTCAGCTAGATTTTGTCAGCAGCCTACTGTACATTTAAACACTATTTCAGCAGGAGAGAATTATTTCCAGATTCCAAGCCAAGTGACAGAAAATCTTTCATCATATACACATGGAAAAAGCAACTTTCTGTAAAACATAAAATTATCTATTTTTCAACCCAATTCCCTTTTAATGTCATGTATTATTCACACTGTTCCCCACTTGCAATAGATCTAGAAGAAAGCCAGGTCACAATAGGTTGCTAAAAACATTGATAGATAACATTTCAAGTCTATTTTATCAAAGGACTGATCCTTTCCCCCCCAAACATTTTAACCTTGGGAGAAATCTCTGATTTTGCTGTTTAGCACATTGTCTTTTGTGCAACCAGTTGAGAGCAAAATAACTGATAACAGTTAAAATTCAGTTAAATTATTATAAAAGAAAAAAACTTGGGATATTGATTTTTATGAAGCATGCATTCATACATATCCATCAACTTTTCTTTTGCTGGGAAATGCAAAATTATGCTAAATAAAAAGTAAGAAATAGTAGGCAAAAGGTAGTAAAGTTATAAAAGCTATTCAAGACATGAAATAAGAAGGAGGCATCACCAGAAAAAAATGTGGTTGGGTCGAATTGAGAATATATTTGAAAAGAGAAAGATAAGATGTTCAAAGAAAAATAAGACTATGTATGAAGCAGTACATCGACTTGATAAAAGCAAGGAAGAATTGTTTGAAAGGTCAGGAATGTATCCTGAGCTACAGGAAATTATACTTAAATATTAGATTTCTTTAGATTTCCCTTTGTTTAAAAATTGGCCTATTTCTTTTTTGAGACTATTTTTTTTATTATTATTTTTCTGTACTTTGGGTCACATTATTTTATCCTAGCAGGAAAAAAACATAATGGAGATGTTTTTACCTATGTATTAATATATAATTCATTCATAGGTATGATTTAGAACAGTTACTTGTAAATGCAATTCTTCTAATGGATAGTATTGTAGCTGCAGAGGCTATTTGATTATAATGTGGCTCAATTTGCTTCATCAAATCTTTTTTTAAAAATTATAATAAATTGAGGGGCATTGTGAACAAGGACTAGCAAGCTGCTTACTTCCATAGAAATAAAATCTTTTGAATTTAATGATACTTATACCAGCCTAGTCATGGAAAAGATTATACTATTGGGATTATTTTTTTTTAATGTAGAGTCCATTGTGAGGCAAGAATCTTTCAATAAGAAGACCTTTCTGTAAATTTTATATATAAAATCTTACAAAGACATCCATTAAGTTATATTGGATGTGAGAAATTGCAGGTCAATTCAACGTGATGATTTTGTTTTAACCCTATTATGAGAGCAATAAAGGAGGAGAGTTCTAATTTCTTGCTAAGTACGGCATTATGTTTTGCAGTGTCTGGTTACAGGGCATGGTGATGTACGGGAGCAAATGACAAAGATGCGTTGTGACATTATGACTCAAACACCATTAACTTGTAACACACATCAGAATGCAGGATATATAAGGGTGAAATATTACATCATGATATTACCATGTGTATATTTCCATTTGTAGATAATCTTGGTTTCCTGTATTCCTTCTGTTGCAGGAATACATAGTGGCTCAGAGGTTTGGACATACTTAGGGTTAGGGTTCTTTAGGAATCTTACCTGAAGAATCTTGGGTTCAGATGCTGCTGCTCGCTCATGCCCAGAGTTTTCTCTGTCTATAGCAAAGGTTTCTCAGCTCTCTATCAATGTTCTTTAGTGCAGGGGTCCCCAACCACCGGTCCGTGGACCGGTACCGGTCCGCGGAACAAGTCCTACCGGGCCGCTGGCTTGCTGGCGCCGCCATCTTTTTTTGATGAAAAAGTGCTTCCGGTGAGCTTTTCCGGGTAGAAAGCTGACCGGAAGCACGTTTTCATCAAAAAAAGATGGCGGCGCCAGTGCTTCCGGTGAGCTTTTCCGGGTAGAAAGCTCACCGGAAGCACGTTTTCATCAAAAAAAGATGGCGGCGCCCAGCTGATGCCGGTACCGGGCCGCGGCGCCCAGCTGATGCCGGTACCGGGCCGCGGCATAAAAAAGGTTGGGGATCACTGCTTTAGTGTACTGCAATCAAGGTGGACAACTTCAAAGATCAAAGTCAGAATGGAATGGAAACTTCAATATCATTATTCTTTAACACTTTATTTTCTCATCCATGTTTGTACAGTTTATATTTTCATTACCTATTGTTTATTCAATAACCAAACACAGAATTATTTTATCAGGTTGATGTTATCCAATCCTTGCTTTAAGGATGAAAGATTTCTTAAAAATATATAACGATGTATGAGATTATCACATTCTAATAATATAGTAGTACAATAAAATGAACACTATGCTTAAGTTAAAAATATATTTTTAACAAAAATGAAAAGAATACTAAAATGAAAAGAATACTAAAATGAAATGAGAACAAAAATGAAAAGAATACTAAAACAAGTAGGTGGCAGAGTAGGAATGCAATTAATTAGGTCTCAGTTTCCTGGTATGTGACTTGTTTGTTGGAGCTGAAGTCTAATACATCTGGAAAAGGCTGAAATACTTGAGAAGTTTTAGGAAAAATTGACTATCTGGAGTTGATAGTCAACAACATAGGCATAATGACTACAATCTGTTATCATTCATCATCTAAGTTCACAAGGTTTGATTAATTTGTGAATGTCCAAATAGGCATTTATATTTTGAGATCAAAATTATTTGCCTGCAAACAAATCAGAACGGAATGAAAACAACAAAAGCTCGTTGAATTCCAACAGGTCAATCTCTATTTTTTTTTTTTTTGCAAAACAGTCGTACAGGTCGTCCTCAACGTATGACCACAATTGAGCCCAAAATTTATGTTGTTAAGTGAGAAATTTGTTAAGTGAATTTTTCCTCATTTTACATCTTTTTTTGCCATATTTGTTAAGGGAATCACTGCAGTTGTTCAATTAATAATATGGTTGTTAAATGAATCTGATTTCCTCGTTCATTTTGTTTGTCAGAAGGTCGCAGAAGAGGATTACATGACTCTGGACACTGCAGCTATCATAAATGTTGGTCAATTGTCAAGCATCTGAATGTAAATCGTGCAGCCATGGGGATGCTGCTATGGTCATAACTGTGAAAAATGATCAGAAGTCATTTTTTCAGTGCCATTCTAGCTTCAAATGGTCACTAAACAAACAGTTGTAAGTCGAGGACTATCTGTACAGCTTTCTGAACATTATTCAAAGGCAGATTTTACACAAAGGACAATACCACTGCTCTTTTGCTATTAATTTACTTTTTTCTTATTTTTTTTTAAACATCTTGATTATTGGAATGGCATAAACACACTAACAACATCTAAAATCTGCTTTGTTTTTTAAAAGATCTTTCTTCACGGAAACAATCTTAATAGTCTTCACCAGCTCATACACCCTGATTGCTTACCTTCAGAGTTTGGAGGAACTCTTCCTCCCTATGACATGGGCACATGGGCTCGGACGTTACTTGGACCGGATTACAGCGATGAGAATGAATACACTCACACATCGTACAACACCATGCATGTGAAGCATTCATGTTCCAACCTAGAGAGGGAATGCTCTCCAAAACTCATGAAAAGGTAAGAGCAAAGAAAAAAATCTTTGAAGAAAAAAATCCACCTAGAAGAATTTTGTTTGTTTTCTCTTTTTAACTAGAGGATTTGGAAATATATCTGGGCTTGAAATTTAAAGATCACCACAAGCAGCAAGAATTTTTTTTTGAAAACTTTGCCATTTACTGTTCATATAGATTTTTGCAGCCCAGATATGAATGTCTTGGAAATGATGTTAATGGGTTCTCATTTTGAAAACACGTATAGCATCGTGTTGGCTATTTTATGCAGAATGAAAGTGTGTGTGTGTGTATATATATATATATAGCCTTCATATATATATATATATATATATATATATATATATATATATATATATATATATATATATATATATATATATATATGGCCTTCAGCTTTGTTCGGGTATTTTCCCACGTCATTATAGTTGTGCTTTTAAAGTTGTAGCAACGTTTCAGCAGAATCTCATCTGCCATCATCAGGCTTCTGTATTGTGTCCGTCTGTGAGTCAGACTTTTACAATGGTTTCAGATTTAAATTTGGGGCAGCCTATTGCTGTGCCAGAATGGTTTTTTCTTCATCCTGATTGGTTGGGAGTCTTGGTCTGTGTTTATTGGTCTCGGAGTTTGCTGTGTTCTGCTTGATTGGTGTCTCTAATATCTTCTGTCTGTTTTTTGGCTCTTTTTGTATCTTGATTGGCTGGCAGCATTGTGTTACTTTATTGGAGGTGTTTAGTGCAGCTTGGCTTCGGGTAAATGGACGGCTATCATTAGTTAGGAAGCTGGGTTTCATCTGGGTGCCTGGTTGGGATGTGTTTGAGCTGGAGGTATCAGGGGGATCTGTTTGTGCCCAGGTGTTTGCCTGGCTTGTGGTGTGGAGATTTTTGTTTGTGAGTGCAGGCTTCCAAATGATTGACAGCCTGGTGGAATCATCTCTTCTGTTCATGCTTTCTGGTCTTTTTCAATCTCTATGGCTTCTCTGATGATTCTGTGGCTGGAATTTTCTATGGTGGCTAGGGTTTTGGTGCCATTGAAGTTGATGCTATGACCTGTGGCTTCCATGTGTTGGACTAGTGAGGAAGTGTGTTCCAGCTTTTTGACTGCATTTTTGGGTTCATCCAGGCGGGTGCTTATTCTTCTATTGGTCTGTCCAATGTATGTGGCGGGCATGATGCACAGGGGACTTCGTATATGCCTTGGTTTTCCAGGTCAATTTTGTCTTTGGGGTTTCTAAGGATGGCTGCTATTTTTCTGTCTGTTTTGAAGGCAGTCTTGATGTGGTGTCTGTATAGTATCTTACTAATTTTGTCTGTAGTGCCTCTTATGTAGGGCAGGACAGCTGTTCCATGGGTCTGTTCATCTTCTGGGTCTCTATTATGTCTCAGTGTGTTTTTGTGGATCAAGTTGGTGATTTTGCTTTTGTGGAAGCCGTTGGCTGTCAATATTTTAGTCAGGGTGCATAGTTCAGTCTTAATGTGTGTCTTGTCTGCCAGGCGTTTGGTTCTAGTAATTAGTGTTTTAGCCACGGAGTTTATCTGTGCTGGGTGGTGGTGGGATTGGGCGTTGAGGTAGCGGTTGGTGTGTGTTTTCTTCTGGTATATGGTGTGTCCTAGTGTGCCATCTGTTTTTTTGTAGATTAGTACATCTAGGAATGGTAGTTGTTTGTTTGTTTCTGTTTCCATGGTGAACTTGATTTTGGGGTGTGCGCTGTTTAGGTGTGTTAGGAAATTGTTTAGGTTTTCTTGTCCATGGGGCCAAATCACGAATGTGTCATCGATGTATCTTAACCATAGTTTGGGTTTGAGGATGGCATTGGCCAGGGCTCTGGATTCGAATTCTTCCATGAACAGGTTTGCAATGACAGGTGACAGTGGTGATCCCATGGGGGCTCCTTCTATTTGTTTGTATCTTTGTCCTTTGTATATGAAATATGTGTTGGTTAAGCAGTGTTCTGTTAGTTCCATGAGGTGTTTAGCTGGTTGGTATTTATTTTGATGATTTCAAGGGTCTCTTTTATCGGGACTTGAGTGAATAGTGAAACCACATCAAAACTTACAAGCAGATCTTCTTGCTCCACGTGTAGATCTTTGATCATTTCCAAGAAGTGGTATGAGTTTTGTACATGAGAAGCTGCTGTTTCAGCATGGGGCTGTAGCTCTTTTGCTAGGTGTTTAGCTAGGTTTTGTAGTGGTGCTCCTCTGGAGCTGACTATGGGTCTGAGAGGTATGCCTTCTTTGTGTATTTTGGGAGGCCGTATAGTTTGGGGCATCTGGAAGATTTCTCTCTGGGTATGATCGTGTGTTGGATCTCTTTGCTTATGTGGCTGGTTATAATTTTCTTCTTGGTTAATTTTTCCAGATATGTGGTTGGGTCTGTGTTTATGGGTTTGTATGTGGAGTCTTGAAGTAGGTCTGTCAATTTTGTTTCATAGTCTTTTCTGTCCATTACTACAGTGGCATTCCCTTTATCTGCTGGGAGGATGATTATGCTGTTGTCTCTTTTCAGGGTTTGTAGCGCTTTAATTTCATTTTGCTGTAAGTTGCTTTTTGGTGGTTTGCTTGTGCATAGGATGTTGGTAACTTGGTGTCTTATTTTATCAGCTTCATCTGTATTTAATTTAGTTAGGCTGGATTCTACTGCACATATGATGGATTCTGTGGGGATTTTTTTGGGTGCTATAGCATAGTTGAATCCTTTGGTTAGGACTTCTGTTTCTGTTTTGGTGAGTTCTCTGTTGGAAACATTGTACACTAATTGTTTCAGGTGTTGTTGTGAGTTGTTGGGGGTTTTCTTGTCATGTTCTAATTTCTTTAATTTTTTCAAGAGCTTTGCCTGTTTGTAAGTGCTTGAAGATTCAGCTCTCCAAGTTGTGAGTTGTTTTATCTTGTCCCAAAGTAGAGGGTGGATTTTGCTGCTCAATTCCAGGTGTAGTGCTAGCAAATCTTTGTTTAACTGATCTAATTGGAATCTCTTCCTGTGGAGCTCATTCCTTAGTAGAGCCATTTCAGTTCTTTTCAGGATACGTTTGGTGGCTGCTGTGCTTTGATGAAATTTTAATTTGAAGCAGGTTGGTGTAGTATTGTTATCTCTGCAGCTGCGTAGGAATTGAAGGTCACATAGTATTCCTGCTCTTTTAATTTCCAGTTTCTCGTAGGTTTTGATCTGGCTGTTTAATCCCTCCCCGTAGAGGTTTGATATTTGTTTTCTTAAGTTTTCAGGTACTTACATGTATGGCCTTCAGCTTTGTTCGGGTATTTTCCCACGTCATTATAGTTGTGCTTTTAAAGTTGTAGCAACGTTTCAGCAGAATCTCATCTGCCATCATCAGGCTGATTGGTTGGGAGTCTTGGTCTGTGTTTATTGGTCTCGGAATTTGCTGTGTTCTGCTTGATTGGTGTCTCTAATATCTTCTGTCTGTTTTTTGGCTCTTTTTGTATCTTGATTGGCTGGCAGCATTGTGTTACTTTATTGGAGATCTTTAGTGCAGCTTGCTTGGAAAATACCGAACAAAGCTGAAGGTACATGTAAGTACACTGCAAACTTAAGAAAACTATATATATATATATATATATATATATATATATATATATATATATATATATATATATATATATATATATATATATATATATATATATCTTAAGGTTTCGGTACTTACATGTATGGCATTCGGCTTTGTTCGGGTATTTTCCCACGTCATTATAGTTGTGCTTTTAAAGTTGTAGCAACGTTTCAGCAGAATCTCATCTGCCATCATCAGGCTTCTGTATTGTGTCCGTCTGTGAGTCAGACTTTTACAGTGGTTTCAGATTTAAATTTGGGGCAGCCTATTGCTGTGCCAGAATGTTTTTTTCTTCATCCTGATTGGTTGGGAGTCTTGGTCTGTGTTTATTGGTCTCGGAGTTTGCTGTGTTCTGCTTGATTGGTGTCTCTAATATCTTCTGTCTGTTTTTTGGCTCTTTTTGTATCTTGATTGGCTGGCAGCATTGTGTTACTTTATTGGAGGCCTTTAGTGCAGCTTGGCTTTGGGTAAATGGATGGCTATCATTAGTTAGGAAGCTAGGTTTCATCTGGGTGCCTGGTTGGGGTGTGTTTGAGCTGGAGGTATCAGGGGGGATCTGTTTGTGCCCAGATGTTTGCCTGGCTTGTGGTGTGGAGATTTTTTTGTTTGTGAGTGCAGGCTTCCAAATGATTGACAGCCTGGTGGAATCATCTCTTCTATTCATGCTTCCTGGTCTTTTTTCAATCTCTATGGCTTCTCTGATGATTCTGTGGCTAGGGTTTTCTATAGTGGCTAGGGTTTTGGTGCCATTGAAGTTGATGCTATGACCTGTGGCTTCCATGTGTTGGACTAGTGAGGAAGTGTGTTCCAGCTTTTTGACTGCATTTTTGTGTTCATCCAGGCGGGTACTTATTCTTCTATTGGTCTGTCCAATGTATGTGGCTGGGCATGATGCACAGGGGACTTCGTATATGCCTTGGTTTTCCAGGTCAATTTTATCTTTGGGGTTTCTAAGGATGGCTGCTATTTTTCTGTCTGTTTTGAAGGCAGTCTTGATGTGATGTCTGTGTAGTACCTTACTAATTTTGTCTGTAGTACCTCTTATGTAGGGCAGGACAGCTGTTCCATAGGTCTGTTCATCTTCTGGGTCTCTATTATGTTTCAGTGTGTTTTTGTGGATCAAGCCGGTGATTTTGCTTTTGTGGAAGCCGTTGGCTTTCAGTACTTTAGGCAGGGTGCATAGTTCAGTCTTAATGTGTGTCTTGTCTGCCAGGCATTTGGTTCTGGTAATTAGTGTTTTAGCCACGGAGTTTATCTGTGCTGGGTGGTGGTGGGATTGGGCGTTGAGGTAGCGGTTAGTGTGTGTTTTCTTCTGGTATACGGTGTGTCCTAGTGTGCCATCTGTTTTTTTGTAGATTAGTACATCTAGGAATGGTAGTTGTTTTTTTGTTTCCGTTTCCATGGTGAACTTGATTTTGGGGTGTGTGCTGTTTAGGTGTGTTAGGAAATTGTTTAGGTTTTCTTTTCCATGGGGCCAAATCACAAATGTGTCATCGATGTATCTTAACCATAGTTTGGGTTTGTGGATGGCATTGGCCAGGGCTCTGGATTCGAATTCTTCTATGAACAGGTTTGCAATGATGGGTGACAGTGGTGATACCATAGGGGCTCCTTCAATTTGTTTGCATCTTTGTCCTTTGTATATGAAATATGCTTAACCAACAACGTGCAACGTGGGAAAATACCCGAACTAAGCTGAATGCCACACACACACACACACACACACACACACACATGGGAGGGTGGATTGTTACTTTAGTAATGAAGCATGTGGTTAGTGTGGGTGGCTTTTTGATAGATTTGCTTTTTGAATTTTCTGCCATTTCCTCTCTTTAAAAAGATATCCAGAAAGGTAGTGTGTGGTTATTTTCTTCTTCCCTTGTGAACTTTGTTCTTTAAAGATGTTGCTGATTGTTGCATGTGTTTTCTCAATTGTTCCTTTATTATTATGACAAATGTGTCACCAACATACCAGATCTATACTGTTGGTTATATGCAATGGAGTGTTATAGCTTCTAGATGCTGCATTACACTCTCTGCTATGAATGTTAAGAATTCCATTGGCATTTTGCTGAATTATTTTTTTGTATGGTGTGGCTGGCAATTGTACTCTAAAGAGTAGTGGAACCTGGGCAACATTTAAATTCAATCAGATCTATTCTTATTTAATTCATTATTATTTAACTTATTGCTTTGTATAAATCAATATTTTTTTCTCTTTTGTGAAATCAATATCAATTTGGTAAAACAATTGGAGATATCAAGGCTTTGGAAGACCTTTGCTGGTCCTATTCTCATGATGTTTGTGAAATTTACATTGAATGGATCCCAAATCACAGATGTAGAGATTTAGAAGCAGAGGTGTCTACTGAAAGAGGAGTCAAAAAGTCAAAACGGTGGCCACAAACTTGTGAAAGAGATTGAGCTTGACTTCATATCAATATCACACCTTGATCCCCTTGTGGATATCATGGTTTAGAAGGGCACTTTAAAACTGTTATGCCCGAGAAGATCTTATAAATAAAATGGCTGAACAAATTCCATTTTTTTCCTATTGGAGAATACTTTCTGCATTTTGACTCTTTTAAAAAGATTTTTTTCCCCATTTCTAGTTACTATGACAACTTAATTGTGTACTGCCCACATTGCAAGAGAAAGAAGTATTGACATTATAGAGAAATTATAGTATGTACCTCAGGAAAAAAAAACCCATACCTGCCATGAAAACCATACCAAATCAACTGCAGATTTCTAGGTGATGTTGACAAAATTTACAACTCAATATGAATTATAATATTTATATCTTCTACCACAATGATAGCTGGCATGATATAATGTGTCTTCCTTTCAAATGGTACTTCTGTGTGGAACGCAGCAAAGTATTAAGCTGGTGGACATCAAAAGCCGGTAGGCTTTTTTCATGAATGGTCCCCACTTATGCAACTCTTTTGCACCCTGATATAAAAGATATATGGTCACATACATTTCATATCCAACTCTCTCTTCTTTCCCTCTCAAAATGACCACAAGTCTTGGGGATTTCCCTTCTAAAGAAAGCTTAAAATAGGTAAATATTGTTCTTCAAATCTCTCAGGGTTTGGACAAGTGACACTATGTAGGCTGGTATTTGGCTGCTTAATTGAAACTTAATTGAAACTTAATTGAAATGAAGTGTGCACTTTATGCTCAGCTTCTGGTCTTCCATGGTAATAAAGAAGGTCTAAAGGAGCAATGGTCTTATTTGGGTTTGCGTGAACAGTAACAGAAATCCAGATAAACTGTGTTTATTTTCTCTAAATGGTAATTATCAATAATTAAACAGATGTGGCACAAGGTGTAGGACTTGATCAAACACTCCTTGAGTCCCATATAACTTGAAAAGATTTAGATTCAATATTCACTACTTCAGTGAAAAAATGTCTAAAATATAATAAACTATTTTTGAACTGTAGATAAGAAAAATGAAATGGAAAATTTTGATAGCGTAATGGATGTTTCACCAGGAGAGAGCCACTTTGGTGTAGCGTTGGCTTAGAAATCAGGAGACTGTGAGTTCTAGTCCCACCTTAACCATGAAAGCCAGCTGGATGACTTTGAACCAATCACTCACTTTCAGTTCAGTTCTGCATGTAGGGTTGCTGTCCTGAGGAAAATAGGAGGAGGATGTGTGCTTGCTGTGGAATGGGACAACTTGCTGTGGCCAACTCACTGACCCATTTGCTGCCTTGAGTTACTTATAAAACTAATAAAAGCAGAATAAAATACCTAATAAATCAGTAAAAATTCTCAATTCCACCCTCTCTTTCTCTATAATGAACTCTTTGGGAAGAGATATGGCAGAAATCAACAGTCTTTTGGCATTGTTAAAACTAACACATCTGATATTGCATAAGCTTTTGTGGATCACAGTCCACTTTGTCTCATCACTATGAGCATGAAGGCTTATACATCACACAAAAGCATGGCTAATCTAGAAAACATTAAGATTGAACATCTTAATATGTATGAACTAGCTCACTCACAGTTACCACAAATGTCACTTAATATTATCATGTTTTGACATATACTATCTTCTTTAAATACGTAGTAAAAAGAAACTCATATACAAATGTCTTTCATTTTAGCCACACAAGTGTGAAAACTTTGATAGATCAATAGTAGACCCTAATTTGTCTGCTATATTTAGCAGTGACTTCCAAAGTTGTTTAGCCGATGTCTGAAGCCATCTACCTGGTCATTGAGAAGAGTAGT
Source organism: Notechis scutatus (assembly GCF_049901735.1). Lineage (NCBI taxonomy): Eukaryota > Metazoa > Chordata > Lepidosauria > Squamata > Elapidae > Notechis > Notechis scutatus. The sequence continues at coordinate 172,410,122 of NC_142011.1, forward strand.
AATGAATTTTTCCCTCCATGCCTTCCTAAGTTCCCACACAAAATGCTATGGCTAAAACTCAGACACCCATGTAATCAAACAGGCCTGTAACACAGTAGGAAATTTTAAAACTTTGACAAGTTATCTTGACAAAGAAAAGACCAATTTTCTTGACAAGAAAATCAATAGTCACAGATTGGAAAGGAATTCTTTCTCCCGATATTTTCTGCACCAGAAATAAATCATTGGAAAACAATAGACTGGAGAAGTAGTATAATAGGTGAAAAATTAGATGAAACTCAAACAGACTAGAGATGAGAGCCAAGTGAATGGAAGCTTTGCAATGTGACCTGATTTATTGATCATAATTTAAAAGGCACAAAGCTCAACTAGAGGAGGAAACCCAGCAGAATGGTCCAGGTTTCTCCTTCTCCAACACATTGGTTGTAGCAAATAAGGCTGTTAAGAAGACAGAAATAAAATAGTAGGACAGAAATAAAAAGCTGGGGAATTGATGATTGGGGCTTTACACATTTTTTAAATTAAACTGAGAATAATTTTAAAGCTGAGTTTGATTTATTTTAATATTTCAAGGACAGTTGTTATATGCTTACAGATAAAAAAGGAGGGGTTATACTTCAAAGCTGTAATTACACAGATTTATAAAATTTATAAGACTTCTCATCTTACTTCTCAAACAACTCTGGGCAGCTAACAAGCACATAAAAGGAGTAGAAAAATCAGTAAAAAATGTCTCAAATAATAAGGGCAGAACCGTAAACCAAGCTTTCTTAACATTCTAGTTCTAAGGACTGAGGGAAGAACTGGGTTTTGAGTCCTTTCAAAAGGCCAACAGGTTAGGACCACCTAGTCTTCAGGGTGAAGGCTGTTTCATGGTGCGGATACCAGAACAGAGAAGGCATATCTCCTAAGTCCCATAAGAAAATACTGCTTCACAGAAGGCACCTGGAACATGCTTACCTTGCTGAATCAGGTGAGATAGAGAGGAACTGCTAGAACTAGGCAGTCTCTCAAGTAACTTAGATGTATGCCATATAGGGCTTCACACTGGATAACAAACACCTTGAGTCGCACCCAGAAACTTCCTGGAAGCAGACCCAACTCAGTGATGTTGCATGATATTATGTGGGGATAACATTCTGGGTTACTGCATTCTGGACCAGCTTTGGGTTTCAAAATACACTTTCAGGACATTTCCACATACACCATTTTGCAGTAATCCAATCAGAAATCATTAATACGTGAGTAACTATGAGCCGAACAACTCAATCTATGAAGAGGTGCAACAGTTGGATTTGTGCAAGGGCCCTCTTGGCCCCAGCTGCCACCTGTCCCTCAAGTGGGAGCCCAGAAGGACCCTTAGATGATACACCAGTTCAGGCTGTCAGAGAGGTACCACATTCAGAGTTACTGATGGAAACTCTTAAGATGTGGGGATCCCTAAAACCTATAGCCCCTTAATCTTGCTGGAGTTGAGTTATACATCTTCTGTTGGGAATGAACAGAGTCTGTTCATTCCCAAATTCTCACAACAGAACGAAGATGTACAATTATCATCAGTGATCAATTCTGTCTCAGTACTATGCCCCAGCCTGAACCCAACCTAAAAAGGTTCTAAATAACTTGTTTCCTCCAGGATCCTTTGGAGCTCTGAGCAGGGGTTCAACCAGTGTTACTACCGGTTCGGTGACTACTGCGCACTGTGCGTGCGTGTAGAATAAAACATCAGCTGTGCTGTCCAGACAGCTGAAAAGCTCTGCGTGCAAGTGCACAGTGTTTGAAAAGCTGCTTTTTTTCTGCTTTTTCAACCTCAGCTGTGCCACAAAGCAGCTGAGGTTGAAAAAACAGGAAATAAGGGACGGGTAAGAGCCCAGGTGGGCGGGTGGGCCAAACATCAGCAAACAAAGAACTGGTTCAGTGTCTGCTGCTCTTCAGAGCTACCAGTTCTACAGAACTGGGCAGAACTGGTAGCATTCGCCCCTGGCTATGAGCCTAAAAAGAGGTGAACTTCTTATCAACTGCTAATCAAGCAAGATCATACTTCATTTTGCTTTTCAGAAGTGAAGAAGCTTCTTGGATGAGAAGCAGAATGTTTTCAAAGAAAAAAACAACAAGAAAGTCCAGTTACTTTTGGAAAAGTACTTTGGGACAACTACCTGCTCTGTTTAATATCTTATCTGCTCCCTACAAAGCAAAATGCACAGCAGGAGGACAATAATCTTTAGGAGTTTTTAAATATTGAAGTCTTCTAGATGTCCATGAGGTACAAAGTTCAGTATCATCAACTTTTGGTCATGTTGGCTTGGCCTGCTGGGAATTGCTTATATCAGCAGCCTCCTGTCTTCAGAATAACAAACAAGAATGATCTTTAAGGAAGACAGGTATAGATTGGATTTTTTTACTTGGTATAATATTAACCTAGTACTCCAGAAAGGCACTTCTAGACCAATTTTCATGAGTGTGCAGAATCATGAATATCATAGATCTTATTCTTTCTTTAGCAATAAACTACATAGATTATTATAATATTAAAGTACTTTGGTTGACTCATAATGGACAGACTAATCATGGGAAATATAAATGTTTGCTTTTCATTCAATGCCATTTTCTTAACTGAGCCTAAGATTCCAATGTGAGTCTCAGGGTCAAATCTTTATCTTGCAAATTAGCTTTGGTAAAGGAGTAAGTAGGTCATTTCAATTCATTGCAAATGATCTAAGACTTAACCTGAGGGTTAGAAAGTTATAAAAGCAAAGCAGCCTCCCCCTATTCTCTCAATGAACAGATCATTTGTCCCTGGAAAGAAAACAACTTTTGCAACAAGCTGGAATTTATTTCCTATTCCCAAGATAATTTTTATTAATAGTTTTAAATAGAGAGAATATGGTAACTTTGTTATTTTTACCTGGTAATGGTATAACTGCTGGTGATTATTTAGGTAGAATATAATGTCTACTAAAAGGTTAATCAATTTAGTTAATTTAGTTAATGGTTAAATGGCATTTAACATGAATGAATCACAGTGCACCATTCATTCAAATTTGTGTGGTAGATCTCACAGCATTTTGGATATTGTCCAGTTATTGCTACATACATTCTTTGAAAATTGATGCGATAAAATATTGCAGTACATAGATGCCTCACCTGCCATTGGCATTATTTTAAAACAATTTTTGAAAAGAATAGATTCCCCATCTCTCCATTGCAAAGAGCTGGACCCCTACAACTGTCCCAAGGGCAAAGATTTAGAGCAGTGGTCCCCAGCCTTTTGGGTACCAGGCACAAGTTACACAGAGAAAGGTTTTCTGCAGACCAGAGGGAGTTAGTTTTGCATGCTGTCTGCATTTCATGGATGGGACTTCACTTGTTTGTGTGGACCAGTTGCTGGCATGCTGTGGACCAGGGGTTGGGGACCCCTGATTTAAGAGTCCTCATTATAGTACCTGAACCAAATTGGCTTCCAAGTTTTTTCAGGAGTGGAAAAATATACAGCTACTAGCTACTGCTTTGAAATAGTACATGAATTTTCTATCCAAAGTCAATAGACTTGCTTTTTGTATCCAAAAAGTCAATAGGCATGAATTTTGTATCCAAAAAGTCAATAGGCATGCTGTTTAATTCCTAAGTAATATTTACCATTCTGCTTTTTTCAGGTCTCAATCTGTGGTGGAACCTGGAATATTAAAGCATGAAGAACAGAATGTGAATGAGAACACCCAGCCACTACTAGCTCTTGATTGAAATCCCTGCGAAATACAGCTGTATCCTCAGACTTCAGTGGTCCTTTTGAAGCAAATGACAGGTTTAATACATATTAATGTGCATTCAGCTTAAAAAAACCAAGCACTCCATCTTTGTGGAGCAAGTAATGATTATCACCAGCCATGTATCTGTGTCCAAAGCCAGAGGTAAAAGATTCCTTGTGGCCCAGAATAACAAGTGAACAAGTCTGATTGTAAAACATTTTTATAAGAGTACATTATATTAATAATGCCTGAAACACAGATTGCTTTCAGTGATCTGTCACTGAAAGATGGATCTATTGAAGTTGTCTCATATTATTTAAGCAGAGATTTAGTTTTGTTTAAATAAAAATTAGAAGGTGTGCATGCCTGTGCATATCCACATACATACGTATTTACACAGCCACTTAAAAATGCCTTGAGTTTAAATAATGCAGTGAGAAGCCAACCTTGGTTTGCAGCACAGAAGTGTCACGTCCAAAGTTTGTCCTAATTATCTTCCATGATCACCCAGCAGCATGGTATCAATCACGTTTACTAGGCATAATAGAAATTGTAATCTAATCTTTTTGGAGGGCACCCAGCTGGGAAAGTTGGCATGTGTGAAATACTTGCAAACATAAGCAAGGTGTCATGAATGTCTTGGGAGATTAATGTTCCAATTGAGGATTTTTCGTTTAGGCCAACTGGGCCCAGCAAAATTCCCTTAAGTATATTTTTTCCTGAAATCAGTTAAAGATATAGCCAATTCAGGTTTGACTGACTACAAATATAGGTATATTTATAATAGAAAAAAAAAGACTTTGAATCAGTTATTGAATATACTACCATTAGAAAGAAAAGTGGAGGAAATCATAAAATACCTAAAGATCAAAAGCCAAAGAACAGATTGCTATTCTAGACTTTGTTCTGTTTAAGGTCCCATCCATTTCCCATAAAGAAATAAAAACAAACACTATTTTTTTTTACAAATCAGCTATATCAACATTATTTTTATTGTGATTTTATTTCTCCAAATTCAGTAATCACTTTAGTTGTACATCACAATATGACATAGCAGTATTTAGCAAACTTTAACCAGAGAACATTTAAACCATACTTATAGAGAGGCTTAATCACCATCGACAAGGATGGCTATGCAACTCCTAGGTGGTGCTCTGAAGCAGTGATGTTTTTCAACAGTGGCCATATATGATAAATCAAATCATATGTTGCTATCAAGTATCTTTAGTAGGAACGTGATCTTTTAGGAACAGTCTAATCTATAGTGCTAACAATATTGCTTGTACATTTTTCTGCAGAGGTAATACACTTTAATTAACATTGCTATTGTCCCAGAGCTGAGTATGACTTTCTTTCTTCTATGAAATCAGTAATGCTCAATCAGTCCTTTCTTCTAAGTGAAATACAGGGTCTCCATTCATAAAGGACGCTTACTCTGGACCACAGCTTATCCTGGTCAAAAACAAAGTTGTTTTTTGTTTTTTGTTTGCTTTGGAACCAACAATGAAAACTGTTACTGAAAACCAAGCAAGTGAGTTTTTAAACAATGGGAAAATGTGCTGCACTTATGTTTCAATGGGATTTCATACCCTTCCAAAACAATGACCAAATGTATTGTAAATTTTGAAAAAAGGCTGCAACAAGCATTAAAAACTTATCTAAAGATTTGTGTAATGTATTTTCACAATGAAAGAATGTTTGGCACTTGTTCTTTTTTTCACTCACCATTCACCACTCTGGCGAATGTTTCTTGTTTTCAGTGGGTTTTGCACACAAATTGATTACATTCACTTATTTCAGCTGTCTCTCACATTTTTCTGTGCCACATGGGTTAGGGTTAGTGCTTATTGATCAACATTTGACACTTAGCTCTGTAAATTTATGTAGCCATTCAATAATCATAAGAAGGATATTGTACCAATCAATTATGCCTGCAGTGGACAAAAATGGCCGGGCATAAGATTTTAATGTTTATGGTGGCCAAAACAAAGAAACAAGAGTCAAATATCTTATTGGTGTGTTATACAGTATATAAAATACACAGACATTAAAGTTAGCAAATTCAACTCAGCTAATAAATGAAATTGTGAAGTAAATAAGCTTGTGTGAAGATTATAATATACTTTAAAAATATCACAGGATCATCTTTTCTAAAGAATTTTGGTATTACTGAGGTTGAGGATGAATAAGTTCTACAGTGCATCACCTTTTTTTTAATATGCTTCTTTCAGTAACATAGAGGAGTATAACTTTAAAATGAAAAAAGTCAAAAGTGAAAGATATATACCCTGTGCAATATACTTTTCAGTTAAGGGTTGCTAGCAGCAGTAATTCACAGAAACTGTGCTTCATTACTGTGAGAGAACACTCAGGTTTGATACCGAAACAGAATGTGGTGCATGCATTAGGATAGTAAAATTAGTTGGAAATAATGCTTTGGACTTCACCAAATGAACCTTGAGCCTTTACATATTTATTAATGCAGCTGTTTTCAAAATTTCTGCACCAGAATTAAAAATGGTACAGCTACTGCTATAAGGCATTAGTTCACGAGGTATCCTGAAAAAAGAGGCTTTGCATCAATTAATATGATAGAGATGATGGTCTTGTTCTTCATAAGAGCCAGAGCTTCTCTTTAAAGGATGTATAGCTCTAGGGCATGTCTCTGTGCGCATCTGTACACCCAGTCACATACACAGGCAGTCATATACTAGTTTTGAAAGCCCTTGAATTTAAGGCACAGAATGCCATGCCACAAGCATTTTGAGATATCATCCTAAAATGATAATGAATGTGTATGGGAACCCCCTTCCTCAGAAATTAAACTAATAATTTTATTTTGATTAAGGTTGGATATGAAATAAATATGAAATCTTTGGTACTCTCTGAGTTTGCTTGCTTGCAGATGAATAGTACTGATGAGATTATTTATTTGGGTAAGGAAACATCTGCAACCAAACCAAGCTCAGAGAATGCCAAGAACTCCACAGTTCCATCCTGAGCTACAGATATTCTTTCCTATATAATAGACCCTTTGTAATTATTGAGTTACAAATTATATATCAAAAAGCAAGGATAGAATCTTGCAACTTTACTACTAAACTTTACTGTTTTATTTGAAATAAAAAAAATTAAATGGGAGTCTATCTTTTTTAATAGGAAGGACATATAAATTTGCTTGATTTTGCATAATCTCTGAAATCAGTTCTGCATATTCATCAGAACTTTTTATTTTTGGCCCATATTTGTTTTTTTTATAGCAGCAATAGAATCAAGGGTACTCCAGACTTAGTCAGTAGACTGGGCATAATTAGCTGTTTGCTTTCTATATCTACCTTCCCCAAAAATCCATTATGAAAGACTAGCCATTTAAAATAATTTTTAAAAATACTGAAATTCTGTAACTTGCATATTTTTAGAGGAATTCCAAGAATTCCAAAGAAACAGTACTGATGGGCTTCTATCAGACCTACAAAAGATATACTATTTATTTGGCAGAGATGCCAGAGACATAAGAATATTTCTGAGAGAAGCCAAACAACATAATTTTCTATAACATAAATAATTAAAAAGAAGACTTGTAGGCAGTTTACACAATCCTTGTGGCTGTGATAAGAAAAAGGCATTTAGACATTTGATTTATATGATTTTTAGTATTGAAAAGTCTGAGCATGAATATGAAGCCTCAGATAATATACATATTATTTCAACACTGATACTCCTTAAGATGTTTCTAGCCCCCAGTTTGACAACTTTTGTCATAGCAAAGAACAAACAACAATCAGGGCAGATTAAGATATTATTCAATCTATGAAATGTTGTATTTTGCACAAATTATGACCAGAAATTATTTTCAGGAGCAACTATTGGATTTTGCAGACCTACATTTGGAATGTGGACCTTGGCACATTTCTCTGCATAGAATTACACCATTCTGGTAACTTTTGACAATGAGCAATTAATTGCTTATAACTAGTCTTAGTGAATGTAATTTGAAACATTTATGCAAAGCTGTTTAAACGTCAGTCTTGCTTATTGCATTATAGAACTATTTTACTAAATCAAAGAGGAATGTAAAAAATATAGTAGTTCTAATAGCAAAAAAGAGAGAACAGGCTCAAAGGTTGGCACTGATAGGTTGTATAAAAATGAATTATTAAAAATGTTTCATGATCATTCATTAATGGGAAAACCAACAAACACCACCAAACTATATTTATATGTTACTTTCCCTGTCTTAGTTTCATATCTTAGTAGGATATGAAATTGCCTGTAATTGAGAACAAAAATGTTACAAAATGGCTCCATATATCAATTATTTTTTAATCAGGCTTTAGATTATGAAAGTTTTTCTTAAACTGCATTAAAAAGTTGGTAACAAAAATGGCAGCCCGAAGCCTCTATGAACTTCATCTAAGCTTAAAATATGTTTTTATGTTATAAAAAAATAGAAATAAAGAAAAAATTGGGTAAAATTTGCTCTTAACTAGAATTGGACAAAGGAAATATTTATTGATCCTTTGACTTGGAAGGAAAAAGCCACCATTGGTAAAATAGATTGCTGCTTGTATAATGCTTCAATGTTTCTAAATTAATATAAAAAGGGAACTAAAAAAAGTTCAAAAGGAAAGTGGTTCAAATAGAACAGAAAAAAGTATCCATACATACTGTATCTGGATGAAAAAATGTCCTTATCTATCAAAAATAAGATACAAACCCACCTGTTCCTCGTATCTAAAGACCACTCTATAAATCCACTGGATGAAACCAACGTAGAATTATAAAAGGTAACAATAATACATGTTCATATTGTTCTATAAGAGCTCATGGTTGCTTTTATCACAGGAGAGGCGGATGTAGTGCTTGAGGACACAATCCACTAAATTCACTGCTTCTGAATAACCTCATAATGATCAGAAATTGCAGTCTGGAAATCTGTATTCCTTATTATTACATTCAGGCTTTTGAAGATGGCTTTTACATCAAGGAGTTCCAAATATATATGTATATATATATATAAAAGTCTGGCACAAGTTTTCTTTCAAAATGTAGCACAGGATGTTCTTTGGCTGATAAAAGCATAGAATTCCAAGTTGAAGCATGAATACAGAGCATTCAGAGCAGTGCTGTAATGGGGCGGTACACAGAACAGGATGCTTTAAAGTCCTTACACATTCTTGATACAGTTGCATTTAATTTTTGTTGTACTTCTCAGCGCACAATGTGAAGCTCAAAAGGGAAAAACTTCCAGACCACTTAAATAGCTGGTAGGGTGCGTCGCTGTTGTGCCGTTAACTCTGGGTGCCAGACATCCACAATGAATATCAGCCGATAAGCATTAGCATCCTGCCACACTTCATGTTCAAAAGAATCATCGAAAATGAGAATCTTCCCTTCTTCCCAGAATCTGAAAGAAAAAACAAATTATAGTTTACCTGCTGCTATGAGAACTCAAAACTTTTTCAATTGTATCTACATCCTGGAAGCAAAATCGACATAGCTGATCAAAGTCACCAGGTTTATCTATAATATCATACAGGTGGTCTTTGACTTACAACTATTTGTTTAATGATCATTTGAACCTATGATAGCATTGAAAAAATTGACTTATGACACTTAACACTCAACAACTGTTGCAATCAGAGGTGGGCTGCACAGACTGTAACAACCGGTTTGCCTAGTGCAGAACCAAAAATGTGAGCATACTCACCAATGCGCACTTCACCCATGTGCGCAGCAGCAAAACCACAAAGATTTCCTGCACACAGCAGCTGTGGTGAGTAGAGCGGGAGAGGGCTGCATGGCTGGGGCGAGCAAGCTGGATATATAGGACAGGATAGCACCAGGGTGGGTGGGGCCAGCCAGTGGTCAGAACTACCAGTACGGTCGAGCCAGTCCAAACTGGCAGCAGCCCACCACTGGTTGCAGTGTCTCCATGGTCACATGATCAAAATTTGGGCACTTGGTAACCAACATATATTTATTACAGAGTCCTGGGCTCACATGACTGTCATTCATTTACTTTTCCAGCTGACTTCCAATGAGCAAAGTCAATGAAGAAGTTTTTAATGACTGTGTGATTCACTTAACAACCAGTGATTCACTTAACAGCCATGGAAAAAAGGTCATAAAATCAGACATGACTCACTTAACAACTTCCTCACTTAGAAACAGAAGTTCCAGTCACAATTGTGATTGTAAATCGAGGACTTCCTGTAGTTATTATTTCTTTCATTCTACCAGGTGAAAAACTGATAACCTTTGATGGGAGCCAAGCTGTTTATAATGACCCAGAGGCTTTCACAGAAAAAATGTACTATGTGTACTATTTCTCCACAAGTAAAAAAATATTTGAAATAGTGTTTGCTACTATGTCTTACTCCTTGGATTTTTTTTTCACTTCCAAATGTGCAAGTCCCATGTACTGAAACATTATGGGATAATAGGTAAGGCAATAAAGGCAACATGGAAGATGCACACAATAAGAAGGAAGGAACTGTAATACTGTGTGAAATAATACCACGTTTTGAAGTTGCTGAACATTCAAGCAGGTATTATAGCGACAACAGTTGAAAAAAATCAAGACTAGGCAAGACAAAATGGTGAGGTATATTACAAAGATTTCAACTCATTTATATTATGTAGAAATGAACTGAGAAAGCGATGTTTCAGCTGTTAAGTGACATTGGATTGCCATAAAAATTACCTCTCATTTCCTGGGCTGGCTTTTAGTCATGAATTAAAAATAGTAATCCAAAAAAGAGAGGGTTTTTTTGTGCCACTGGACATCAGGAATTTCAAAAGCCTAATACTGGCATCCTCACAATTTGACCAATCATATAAATCCGATTTGCCAGGAAGTAAACTCTGTGATCCATGCATATGCATGCATGTCAAAACAGTCATGAAGATCGCTGCAACTGTGGGATTGAAATTCTACTCTCTTTTTTTTACATATGTTGCAGCTGTACACTGCACTTACAAAGTTACAGGATCACATTTTGCAGCTTGCCATCTTGACTTTTTTGACCCACTAGCTGTGTATCCCACTATTTTTCATTGCATCATCACCACAGCTTCTCAGAATACTCTTTACTTTCCCAACTCAATTTTACCTTTTTTTAAGAAGGGGAGGGGCGATCATAGGGCACCCATGCAAAGAAAGTTTGATTGCAGCCCCATACTATAGCTTTGTTATAAACAATAAACAAGAAGAAAGAGCTTCAGAGGAGGAGGAGTCGACTCAAGGAGAAGACATCTTAAATAGACAATTAACACAAAGAACACTACAAAGAAGTGGGGGAAGAAGGAAGGCTAAAAAGTTGAGATTTAAGAAGGCAATCAAAAAGGGGAATACCTGTGAAGTCGAGAAAGGCAGAAAGATCCAGCAGAAAAGGGGAAAGGAAGATATCAAGAAAGAGAGGGATATAAACTGGAACGAGAAAAGATATGGGGAAAAGAGGGGGAGGAGAAGCAGTAAGAAACAGGTGCATGAAATAAAGAAATACGGAAATAGTAAAATGTTGAAAAGAAATAGTTTTTTCAGAGATAATGGTTGATGAATTAAAAAGGGGATTCTGCTGGATAACAAGGGGTAACAAGAATATACCTGCAATTAAAAATATTTAGAAAATAGGGTAATTTAGATTATTAAAGGAGGGATAGATACTGATAACTCTTATTAAAAATTAAGGGGGGGAAATATGTTGCAGAATCCAAATGAAAAGATGTAATGATTATTATTGTAACTTCTTAAAAATAATGGTTTATTGGGAATCAAGATGAGGGAATAAAGGTATACTTTAACCACTGAGGTGTCACACTCAAAGCAGTAAAAGGGGGGAAACTTATACTTGTTTTTTTTTCTTTAGTGTTAAAACTTGTATTAATCTAGAATTTATAAAAAGAATGTGTGATGGAAAGGGAATATGACAGACTAAAGAACCACTAAAATTAATAAGTTAACATAGACTATTAAAAGGAAGGAGAGACATTGGTAACCTTTATTATTATTATTATTATTATTATTACTATTATTACTACTACTACTACTACTACTACTATTATTATTATTATTATTATTAGGCAAACATATATTGTTTATCTTTAAAATAAATATTAAATGATTATATTTGAAATAATTGAAATGAAACAAAAAGATGTTTCGATTGAGATTAATGAAAGAGGCTAGAATTAATTTGTTTGTTTCTCTCCTTATTGAAAATTTGGAATGGAAAAGATAATAATAGAATTAAGTATGCATATATGAATGTATAACTGCTGTCATATTTGTATGTAAAAGTGATGACCCGGGAATATGTTGTCCACTAAAAAGAGATTTTTGTTTTTTATGTGAAAAACTGAATAAAATTTGTTAAAAAACAACAACAATGAAGCTAAAAGCTGTGCTTTATTTTGCAACATCAAATTGTTTTTAATGGTAATAATCTCAAAATTATGTGATACTCAAATGAAGCAGGAGCTTGGATGATGCCAAATTCAATGCCTCTGTAGATATTGTTAAGTACAGATAATATATAGCCCTGACTAGGTAGAGATAAACAGGCTTCTAAACATGTCTATACTACTCTCTCTGATGGTTTTTTGCTAGCTTAATTTACAATGGAGATGTTTCTCTTGGCTTCCATACCAGCTCTTACTTACTGGCTCTTGACATTATAGGGAAAAAAAAGTGCTGTGAGAAGAGGAAAGGATACCTGGTTTCTTGAGCACACCGTATCCTGCAGCCTTCTTTAGGAATAACCAAGCCTAAATGCATCCTCAACCTACAGTTAGTGGGCCCTGTGTGAGGCCAGACGTGAGTCCCTGGGTGCATGACAGAATACTTGATCTGCAAAAAGATGTACAGTTGATTTAAAAAAAAAACTCATGTCAATTATGTCAACCTTCTAGAAATATAAATAAACTATATCTAGCTGAACCCAACCAAAATGATTAAAGTTTACATTAGGCTCTCTACCTGCAGTTTTGAAGCAAATTAATTGTGAACATCTTTGTGGATGAAAATGAATTTCAGTTCTTCAGACCACACAATAGCATCTTAATTAAAACTGAGTCTTCTGGAACTATTCTAATTCCATTTAATCAACATACGTGTCTATTGTGGATTATATTTTCATTTTAAAAGTAAGGATGTAAATATATATATATATATATATATATATATATATATATTGATCTTTGGTTATTCGGTTTTCTCCCGCGTAAGATTCAAAGTATCTAGGCAACGTTTCGGCGAGGTCCCACTCGGCATCTTCAGGCTGGTGCTTTCGGCTTAGTGCCAGTGCAAGCAGTGCTTACTTACGCGGGAGAAAATCTTACGCGGAGAAAACCCGAATAACCAAAGATCCACATACAAATACCATGAGAACCTCAGAAAACATATATATATATATATATATATATATATATATATATATATATATATATATATATATATATATATATATATATATTTACGTGGCTTTATTTTCATGTGTCAATCATAGTTTAAAGAGACATACTGTATATGTCTTAATTTTCTGCATTCCTGTCATATAACCAACAGGAAGATTTAATTTCAAATTGCAAACTATAATTAGTGATTATACATTGAAAGATCAAGACAATTTTCAATCAAACCTGATTTTAGGTGATTTAACAGCAGCAATACAGAAAAGATTGCCTCTACTTTTTTTCAGTCTAGCCAACAGTTAGAATTGTTTTGTAATATCTCTCTAAGTGCAAATGAAGACTAACTTTACTTAGTGTTTTTTTTAACTTCAATTGAGTATATTTAGGTTTATTACCTAAATATAGATGATTAAACAATCAATTTGTTAACTGATTTCTGAAGCTGAATCATATTGTTGGCATTAAACACAATTCCGGAAGCAGACCAGAAGGAAATTCATTCAAATCAGTTTATGGCCAGCACTTCTTATAAACAATTATGTTAGCATAATCCTATTTGAAATAAACTTGACTTTAGCCATGTTATGTATAATGTAAAGGTTTATATCTCCAAACTTAGTTGTATCTCCTTCTACATCAATTGTACTTATTGACAACAGTGACTGTTACTGTCCTGTTTTCAGACCTAGACTATATAGAAAAACGAACATCATTGCATCATTTCTCTGTAACAAATATCATGCTGACTCACTCATAAGCATTTAGCAAAGGTAAACTGGAAAGGCAGAGATTTCATTTAGCAATTGTCCCCAAAACCAATTAATAATTATCTTTCTTCTAAGTCATACTCACAAATCAAAGTAACACATATAAATTCACATCCGCTCCCCAATATATATAAGGACTGTAAAGATAACTCGAAGTTATTTATTTATTCAATTTGTATAGCCACCCATCTCAAATACATGATTCTGGTTGAACAGTTGAAAGTAACTCCCAGTCACATAATCAGCAGCTGAGTAAAAATAAAACCGCCACCATCAGATCAACGTAACACATCTGGATCCTGAAGCTTGATGACAAAACCATGTCTTTAAGACCAGCAGGGTTAGGATCAATCTAATCTCAGTGTGTGTGTGTGTGGGGGGGGGTAAGAGTGATTTGAAGGCCAGTGATTCAGGGCACACAAGGCTGCAAATGTAGCAGCTAAAAGCAGCTGACGTCCCTCAGCTCTGTTGGCTGTCTTCTGCAGTGAAAATGCAATTGCAGGAAAAGACCTGTTTGCTTTAAGATGTTCAGAACAGGTGCTATAGGCAGGCCAATATGTCCTCTGAATCACACTTTGCCCTTTCATGTTGGATAGCTGCCCAATATATGTAGATGCTTCTTCATATCTATCTATGGACTTGCTCTACAAACCAAACAGTACCTGCCCTCTTCGGCATCCAGTGGCTTCTGAGAAACGTTCTAATAAGGCACATGATTTTGGAACACTATTGCAGGCATTCTCATTTTTTCTTCCTAGAGCGAAAGAGGAAAAATATAGTTTAAGCAAAGGTAATCTGAATTTCACACCCCAAATCTAAGTATAGTCATACAGGGGATTTGAAAATGTCAGCTCAGCAGGCACTTGAAAGAGATTTAAAAGTGTAATCATTCAAAAAACTCTAACTAACTCTAATCGAATTGGTCTTCGTACCTAAGTATAGAACTAGAATTCTTTTGTATTTCTTTTTATACAGAATGTAACTCATAAATCCCTACTCATTACAGTTAGCATTCATCTAAAACAGGGGTGGATAACATTTTTTCTTTGGAAATAATTTTTCTTTGGAAATAAATGGCAAAGATTTAATACCAGGTGGTCTACTACTTTATATGATATGTCATATCTATGGATATTTATTATATTTTATAATACATGTTCACTGATCCCAAAGAAACTCATTGCATACTCCGTCATATACTCCAGCTTTTGTTGAATTGAGAGGGAAGCATTGTAGAGCTATTTGAATATTGCATAAAATCTAATTCTAGATTCATAATTATATATAACAACAAAGTTTCCTGAGTGACTTTGATCCAGTTATCTCTCCCTTCCATGGTCTCTTACCATCTAATTTACCTTGGTTGGTGGTGTGAAAGAGGATAATGTTCAGTTCCCTAAGGAAATCCAAAGAAGGATTTCATAAAAGCATAAGTGAAATTCGGTGTCTTTTTATAACAGTGGTGATGGACTCATGATTGTGGAACATTAGTCTTCTAAACTGAATATTATGACCAACTACAAGAAAGTTTTTATTGTAAGTAGAGCTACAGAAATTAAAAGCAATTATACAGCATTCTATTTTAACATTACCCATACAAGTTTATTCCTCATTTTAATTATAAACAACAGAATTGCATTCTCTTGCAAGAAGTAAATATCTCTTCTTTGCCAGGGCCCATTTCTTCAGGCCACTTTGTAATCTGTGCACCATCCACTTTGCTAGATGTAAACCAAGCTTATAAGCTTTCTATATTAGAGAAACGCAAAACTATATCTTGCAGATAAATGCAGAAATGAAGTTCTTTTTTAAAAAAATAGAGCACATTTTAAATATTTTAAAAGCTACATAAAGTCACACACTAAAAATACAGAAATAATTCTGGGAAGTGCCCCAAAGCACTTTTGTCCTCTTTCTATTTATTTTATTTTATTTTATTATTATTATTTTTTATTTTATTTTATTTTATTTTATTTTATTTTATTTTATTATTTTATTTTATTTTATTTTATTTTATTATTTTATTTTATTTTATTTTATTTTATTTTATTTTATTTTATTTTATTTTATTTTATTTTATTATTTTATTTTATTTTATTTTATTATTTTTATTTTATTTATTTATTTTATTTTATCTTTATTATTTTATTTTATTATTTTATCTTTATTTTATTTTATTTTATTTTATCTTATTATTTTATTATTTTATTTTATTTTATTTTATTTTATTTTATTTTATTATTTTATTTTACTTATTTATTTTATTTTATTTTATTTTATTTTATTTTTATTTTATTTTATTTATTTTATTTATTTTATTTTATTATTTTATTTTATTTTATTTTATTTTATTTATTTTATTTTATTTTATTTTATTTTATTTTATTTTATTTTATTTTATTTTATTTTATTTTATTTTATTTTATTATTTTATTTTATTATTTTATTTTATTTTATTTTATTTTATTTTATTTATTTATTTTATTTGATTTGCCAATTGTTTACAAGATAATAAGTATAAGTGTATACATAGTTGCTGAATACATGAAATGGGTACATATAAGAAAAATGTCCTCTGAATCACACTTTGCCCTTTCATGTTGGATAGCTGCCCAATATATGTAGCATGCTTCTTCACATCTATCTATGGACTTGCTCTACAAACCAAACAGTACCTGCCCTCTTCGGCATCCAGTGGCTTCTGAGAAACGTTCTAATAAGGCACATGATTTTGGAACACTATTGCAGGCATTCTCATTTTTTCTTCCTAGAGTGAAAGAGGAAAAATATAGTTTAAGCAAAGGTAATCTGAATTTCACACCCCAAATCTAAGTATAGTCATACAGGGATTTGAAAATGTCAGCTCAGCAGGCACTTGAAAGAGATTTAAAAGTGTAATCATTCAAAAACTCTAACTAACTCTAATCGAATTGGTCTTCGTACCTAAGTATAGAACTAGAATTCTTTTGTATTTCTTTTATACAGAATGTAACTCATAAATCCCTACTCATTACAGTTAGCATTCATCTAAAACAGGGGTGGATAACATTTTTTTTTGGAAATAATTTTTCTTTGGAAATAAATGGCAAAGATTTAATACCAGGTGGTCTACTACTTTATATGATATGTCATATCTATGGATATTTATTATATTTTATAATACATGTTCACTGATCCCAAAGAAACTCATTGCATACTCCGTCATATACTCCAGCTTTTGTTGAATTGAGAGGGAAGCATTGTAGAGCTATTTGAATATTGCATAAAATCTAATTCTAGATTCATAATTATATATAACAACAAAGTTTCCTGAGTGACTTTGATCCAGTTATCTCTCCCTTCCATGGTCTCTTACCATCTAATTTACCTTGGTTGGTGTTGTGAAAGAGGATAATGTTCAGTTCCCTAAGGAAATCCAAAGAAGGATTTCATAAAAGCATAAGTGAAATTCGTGTCTTTTATAACAGTGGTGATGGACTCATGATTGTGGAACATTAGTCTTCTAAACTGAATATTATGACCAACTAAAAGAAAGTTTTTATTGTAAGTAGAGTTACAGAAATTAAAAGCAATTTTAATATTTTCCAGCACCCCAATTGTCTTATACAGCATTCTATTTTAACATTACCCATACAAGTTTATTCCTCATTTTAATTATAAACAACAGAATTGCATTCTCTTGCAAGAAGTAAATATCTCTTCTTTGCCAGGGCCCATTTCTTCAGGCCACTTTGTAATCTGTGCACCATCCACTTTGCTAGATGTAAACCAAGCTTATAAGCTTTCTATATTAGAGAAACTCAAAACTATATCTTGCAGATAAATGCAGAAATGAAGTTCTTTTTTAAAAAATAGAGCATATTTTAAATATTTTAAAAGCTACATAAAGTCACACACTAAAAATACAGAAATAATTCTGGGAAGTGCCCCAAAGCCATTTGGTTTTGTCCTCTTTCTGACTCCCCTGCCTCTCCTCTTCAAACATGAAACAAGAATCCACTACCACTTTCAAGTGGAACCCTTTATTTTACTTAGACTTTGATAAAAAGTTCAAAAAAGTTTCCTTTTTTGTGAGTCTTTCCAAGAGCAAATATAATTTACATGCGGCTCATGAACAGATTTTCAGCTAGGCAATGACCAAGCTTTTACCTATTTAGCTTATATTAGGTATGGCCATGCACACTTCAAAAACAATTTAGAGAAATTCTTCTGAATTATGACTTTTAATTAAAGGGCGAAAGCCTGAAAGTAAAAAGACAATCTTCTTTAGGGATAGGGGTGCTGTTCTTGTATTTGTGATTAGTCTGATATAATTCTCTCAATCATTTTCACAGCTCTAACATTAAGTACCCCAATGTTCAGCTCTCAAAATCCAGAAACATGGCTGCAGATTATTCAACTTCAGAAAAATAAATCAAGATCCAGTCACACAATCAGCTAAGTAGGTCAGTAGCCACCAGTCGGGCAATTTCTTCACAATCTTAAAATAGTTCAATTACGGTTTGTTTTATCAAAATGAATGTGTGTTTTTTTCCCACTTGATTTAGTCAGTTCAGTTGATGTTTTTAGTCTCATTTTTCCTGTAGGTATTATGTTCTTTGAATGTAGTTGGAACCTAAATTTTGTTCTGTGAACAGGAATGAGTTTGCATACCTGGAAGAAATGTTCTCATTTTCCTTTTCCCATTAAAACCTTTGTTTCACATGTTTAGATCCTCCAAAGTCATGGAAAACTCTTCTTGAAAAGAGGAGCTTTGGTAATAGCCCATCTCTTTTACATGGAGAACAATTAAGAGTTAAAATCATTATATTTATTCTATTATGCATATTTTATTAGTTTTGAAAGAAAAGATAATGTCTCCTGTGGATGATGGGCCATCTACGTCTTCTTCAGAGGCCTCAAAGGAGAATGAGAGCATTCCTGCACATTCAGTATTGCTGACCCTGAGCTGCCTGAAGAACATATCTTGGCTGGGGAGAGTTTGCAGGCCAATGAGGAAAAGGGGGAGGAGCTGCCGGTGTGATGACCTGGGGCGTGGCACAAAGGCAACACAGTCAAATAAGCAAAAAGAGTCCCTTTATCATCTCCAACTTTGCCCCCAATGTCCAGGTTACCTTTGGCTGGAGAAAAACTCTCCCAGGAACAGCCTTTAACTGGAAGAAATTCAGTCCAAAACAAAGTACATACAGACCGTAACTAAAAATCCAAACAAACCAAGCTGCAGTAATTAACTTGACAGGGCAGGAGAAAGATTTTCAGACTTGAAAGCACAGAAAAGCTCACAGTTGGGAAGATGCCAGATCACATATAAGTCACGATGATACCAGATAAATTCACGATTTGCTCCCAACAGCTTGCTGTGCACAGGTTCCCTTTTTAAACACTGTGTTCCCAGCTGCAGCTAATGAAGGGAATCAGGGCCCTTTCTTTCCCCATAAGCCACGCAACCCACGTTGCTCCCTTCTCCATTCCTCCCAGCATGCCCTAGGATGAAGAGGGGGTGGGCCTGGGTCTTCCTCTGAATTCCCTCTCCCTTGCTCTACCTCTCCCCTGTTCTGCCCAGCCGGACTTTGCCCTTTCCCAGTTTCTTCCACAGCCAATGGAGCCACACTCTTGTCAGCTGTTCGGCCTCCCCCTCTGAAGCAGATTCTGACAGGGGCAAGACAGCTGGTCTTGGTGGATACTGGAGTATGCAGGGCAGAGAGGCAGAGATCTTCCAGATTGATGGGGAAAAGACCCTGCCCTTCTTAATGGACTGCACTGGGAGCGCTTATTTAGCACAGTAAGAAGAGGGAAGCATTGCTGAAAGCAACATGTGTTGGTTGTTAAAAAAGTGGGAATAGACATAAACATACAAAGATCCCTTTAGTTAAACATTGCTAAGTGTATCAGCACATTATTTCACACTTTTCCTTTTGGCCTTCTTTTTGGGTCCACATCAGAATGTACAGAAAAGTTGCTTTACACATGATGGATATTAAGATTACTGTTTGGTCTCTAAAAGCGTTAATGAAGACATCAGTTTGACAATTACTGTGATAATTTTGTAATTCAATATTTAAATATTTAGATATATTATTTATTTTTGACATTTAGAGTTTAGAACTATAATTTTTTAAAATTATTTTATTTTTAAAGGATTATTCTTGAACAATCTTTGCACTCCATTTTCAGAAATTGCACACATACTGTGCATGAATTATTCTTCTCTTTGGGTAACTAATGAGACATTACTTAGTTTGAGTGTATCTTTGCATTAAATGTAATTTTATAGCACTCAGTGGGTTATATTATTGCTTTTTAATCAGTGGCTCAATCATGGGAAATGTTATCCATGTTTGTTTAATATTTAGAACAGAGTTGTATATTTATATACTTGTGTAATTGGAAACATTTTTATATTATTTCCAAGAGTGGAGTAATAGTATGTGTTATTGATTTTATTTTGCTAAATTTACAGATAAATTTCCATACAGATATATAAGAAAACTTTTGTTTCTGTTTTAATTCAATAGTGTTTTCCTTTTTAGCTTTTGCTTTATTTTATAAAATTCCATCATCATCCCCGTTCTATTTCAAAGGTATCTAGGGTTTTATTTCCATGAGTTACTGTGCTATTTATGTGTATTATAACATTGATAAGATACATTATAAAGGAGCAAATACAATTTTTTTTCTTTTATTCTCTTGAATTATTAATTTTATGCTAGTTACCTGACCCTTTGCATTTTTTGAAATTTATCTGCTTTTGGAATTTACTCCATATACGGCTCCATTTCTGTTTGTAAGAATTTAGTCAGAACTTTCATTATGTGTAAAATTTACTCAGATTCTCCTGAAATTTTCTTCTTGAGTATAGCTATATGCATTATGTTGTTATCTCTAGGCCAGTGGTCGCCAACTGATGGCCCACGGCCCACTGGTGGCTGTGGAAAATTTTTGGTGGGCTACAGAAGAAATGGCCCCTGAAAGCAATTAATCTGGGTCACGCAGTTCTTGCATCTCCCAGCTCTTTGAGGTACCCCAGAGTAAGGTCCCTGAGATGCAGGCACCAACCAGCTCCCACACATGGCGGCGGCAGCAACAACAGTCCCCTCCCCTGGTGCCTGCTGTCAGCTCTCCCCATTAGTTCTCTAGCTTTGAATTGCTCCTGCTTCTCTCTCTTTTCTTCCCCCTCCCCCCCATGCCCAAATTCAGGCAGGCAAGGAAAGGGACATGGAACCATGCACAGCTCTTGGCTTCTCCAGCCCTTGCTGCCTCTCCCAACATCGAAGCCTTGGAGATTCAGGCAAAGTAGCTGCAGCGGTAGCACCCAAGTTGCCTTAGCATGCTCGGTTAGTTCATAATTGCCCTACCTAGAGAAGCAGGT
Source organism: Notechis scutatus (assembly GCF_049901735.1). Taxonomy (NCBI): domain Eukaryota; kingdom Metazoa; phylum Chordata; class Lepidosauria; order Squamata; family Elapidae; genus Notechis; species Notechis scutatus. The sequence goes on from NC_142011.1 coordinate 172,431,418, forward strand.
GCTGGAGGAGGAGGAGGCAGTAGTGGAGAAGCAAGCAAATCAGGGCACTACCACTGCAGTGGTTTTGCCTGCATCTCCGTGGCTTCGATGTAAACCTTTCTAAGGAAATTAGTTCCTGAATAAATTATCTTTCTCTGCAAAAGTTTTGGTAATTTTATAATCCTAGTTGTAAAGGAATTCATTATAGTCTTTCCACCTTTTTTCCATCTTTTAATATATTTAGCTTTATTTGCCTCTATTGAATCTCTTAAATGATTAAGTATTGCTGTCTTAAATAGATAGTTGGTAGAAGCCATAATCAAATTAAAATTACATTGTATTTATGATAGGGATCCATCTGGTCTGTGGACTGGTATCGGTCCGTGTTTTGTTGAGAACTGGGCTATGTAAGCGGAAGGCGAGCGTGCGATCCTTCATTTGTGCAGATGATTACATTGCGTATGTGAAACCATCTCTCCCCCACTGCTATTGCCTGGGGACCGCTGAATTATGACATAAGTACACAGGATTGCTGTCCTCCATCCATGTTACCTTAGCTATAAATTTTCCTGCAAATTTTTATATCAGCTTAAACATATTTTATAACCTTTTTCTTATCATTCTACTAATTTTGTTGATAGTGATTGAAAACATACTTAGTTCTAAGTTTCTTTTATGAAATTGTAAATATTTATGGTTTGTTATTTATTTCAAATATTCTGTATATAAAAACAACTATGCTGAGAATAATAAGAATAAGTCATATGCTCTGAATCAATTTGCAGTTAAGTAAATGTAAAAACCTTACTCTCCTTTCATGAAAATTTCAATTATATTGTCCTCTTTTGGGGAGAAATAAAAATATTTCTTTAAATTGAATATGAATTAATAGTAAAAATAAAAAAAAGTTTTTGCTCGAGCCTAGTCATAATGTTAAGAGTAGCATGAATCCATGAACAGCATCTTTCCAAAAAACTGGAGGGGGGGGTGTCACTTCAATTTTCATTATCCTGATCTTTAGTATCACAAAATATATTTTCCCTTTAACATTTCAGTTATTTTCTTTTGTTAGCATGGAAAGGGAACAAGAAAAGAGACAAGAAAAGTAATGAATTGTGTACCTTGCTGCCATAGAGTAAACTGGCTCCAGTCACCCTTTTCTCGTAAATTTTCATCTTCTGGAAGAAAGAGGCCCTTGCTTCTATCCATTACAGCAAGTCCTTCATCCCGGATCACCTTCCAGTTTTTTTCTAAGGACTAAAAGGACAAAACATCACATACATTGCATATTCTTTTAGTTATTTCTCCTCAAAAATAAATATAGTCTCATCAGTCACAAAGCCTCCCATAGTTTCTCATTTTCAATTACCTTTATATCATAGCTATTCCAATATCCAACACTTACCAGAATGGCTTCCACTTTATTTGCTTTTGATTAATCTAAGGGGGGGATACTTTGTGGACAATCCAATAATATGATAATCATTCAAATTTATCTTCTAACCGCTGATGCAGAAGAAGAGGAGGACTTTATGATCAAGTCCAATTTGAGATCAACAGAACATGCAAGCAAGATATGCTGGTTGTGATTTGTGATTGGAACGGCAAAGTTGGAAACATGAAAAGAGGAAAAAGTAGTTGAATTGCATGATTTAGGAAACTGATAAAACAAAATAAATATACTTAACAGGAAACTGAAATGAAGCAGGAGCCTGACATACTAAATTATGCCACTCTAGTGACTTCTTCATAGCTAACATTGTCTTCAAACAACCAAAATTGTTGTCTCTAATGAAGGACTTATTCAGATGGACTTTACAAAACTCAAATTTACTATATTTTTGCTAAAAGGAGGTAGAGAAGTTCATTTATAGCATCAAATGCACGGCCAAGTACTGACTATGGACAAGATTATTAACTGCATGGACAGACTTAATCATAACGAGTGGTACCTAGCTCAATAGTAGAAAATGGTGAGAAGGATCCTGGAGTCCTAGTAAACAATCAGTTAAATATGAGTCAGCAGTGTGCTGCAGCTACCAAAAAAGCCAATGCAGTCCTAGGCGGCAAAAAAGATGATTAGGGGACTGGAAGCTAAAACATATATGAAGGACAGTTGCAGGAATTGGGTATTTCTAGTTTAATCAGAGCGAAAAGCAAGATTCAGAGTGACATGATAGAAATGTTCTCATATCTCAGGAACTACCACAAAGAAGAAGGGAAGGCAGAAAAGGCAGAACAAGAATCAGTGGATGGAAAGTAAACAAGGAGAGAACCAACCTAGAACTAAGAGGAAATTTCCTGACAGTTAGAACAATTAATCAGTGGAACAACTTGCCTCCAGAAGTTGTGAATGCTCCAACACTGGAGGTATTTAAGAAGAGATTGGACAGCCATTTGTCTGAAATGGGATAGAGTTTCCTGCTTGAGCAGATGATTACATTAGAAGACCTCCAAGATCCCTTCCACTCTTGTTATTCTATTACTACTATTGAACCAGGTACTACTGATTATGATTTAGTCCTGTGATGGCAAACCTATGGCACATGTGCCAGAGGTGGCATGAAGCCCTCTCTGTGGGCACGCGTTCCATCGCCAGCTGGTCTTCTGGTTTTTGGCACGCACATGTGTGCTGGCCAGCTGGTCTTCAGGGCACTGGAGCACCGGAAAACAGCCTGAAAAACTGCCATTTGGGGGCTGTTTTCGGGCCTTTTCCGGCTGTTCTCGAGGCCTTTTCCAGGCCATTTTCAGGCTGTTTTTTTGGACCAAAACAGCCAGAAAAACAGGCTTAAATGGCCTGGAAAACAGCCTGAAAAACTGCATGGAAACGGCCCCAAACCAGCCTGAAAACGGCCCCAAAACCAGCCAAAAAACAGGCATGTGCACACTAGCCTTTGGGTTTCTGGCATTCTGGCACACGCAGGCACATGCATGCACGTTCCAGTTCGGGCATTCAGTGCTAAAAAGGTTCGCCATCATTGATTTAGTCTATCCAACAGCCTGCTGACTGTTTAAATCCACCAATAGCTATTACTAATTACTGACTTGTTGGAATAAATGACACAGTCCACTTATGGTGTTGTTGATACCAAAAAAAAGTATTGGACAGAAAGGTAAAGAATCTGGGGACTAATTTTATCCCTACCTTTTAAAAACATGTCCTAGGAACAGAAAGAAAAAAAAAGTACCAGTTATGGAAATGGTACAAATAAATTAGTTTAGATTCTTTTATCACGAGACACATTTCTCAGATGAAGATTTCCTATTGTGTGGATTGTATTTGATTATGGGAGCACTTTACATACTATATAAAGTTTACAAAATAAAGTTTTGATGCTGCAAAATTGGAAAGATTGATGTTGCTTTTTGGCAAAACTGCAAATGACGAAGTGATACACTTGCTAATTTAGATTTCACTTACAACAAACTTGCCTAAATTTCTTGGCATTAAAAATAGCTAAAGTAGAATCATAAAGCCTTTTCAAAATTAGTGAAAATATCATCTTTATTAAACTTGTTATTATTCTGTTATAGCATCTTCTGCTTGTAGCAAAACAAAGCTCTTTTATTAGAATTATTTTTTGTTCAAAAATTGTAAGAATTTTACAGAACATTAACATGCAAAATATGATAGTTATAAATATTCTTTTCTAATAAGTCCACAACTTTATTTTCTGATCCTTAGGCAACCTCCCAATTGTATTAGCTATTTTAGGTACCCGATATACAACATCAATTAAGCAAAATAGATATTTGCTGCATCAGGAGCTTTTGCTGCTATTCATACAAAGCAGTAGCAATAGCAATAGTACTTAGACTTATATACCGCTTCACAGTGTTTACAGACCTCCCTAACAGTCAGAATATTGCCCCCAATAAACAGGGTCCTCAGTTTACCAATTTCAGAAGGATGGAAGGCTGAATCAATCTTGAATCCATCAGGATCGAACTTCTGGAGTGAGCAGTGAGTTAACCTGCAGTACTGCATTCTAACTACTGAGCCACCATAGCTAGATAAAAACAGTTTCCAGTGTTGTTGAAAAAGTAAATTGCTGTAACTACTGAATTATACTATTCAATCACTGTATTATTTTATTGTTATTGTTCAGGTATGTTACTTATATTTTTCTTTTTTCATATAGTTTGCACATATAAGATAGATCTGGCACTACAGTGAAGTGTCAACTGTAGCTGTGTTTCTGTAAACATCTTCCTTAGCAATTACCAGGTTCTACCACATTTAATTTTTAAAAATAATTTAAGGTACAATTAAAACTAAGTTGTAACTTTCAGAAACCTCTTTATTTCTAGGAAGTTAAATTATACATAAGCTTCATAAATATCTTTTGAACATAAACATTGGTTGAGACACAATACATTGTTTCTAAATATGCCCATAAAAATGATAGTTATAATAATTGTAAAATATTGCTGATTTTTAATTGTTTTCATAATTCTTTTTATTGTAAGCTGCTTAGAGTCATTTTATTGTGAGATGGACAGCTATATGAATCTGAGAAACAAATAAATGGAATTGGAATTGATAAAAAGTAATAGTGAGTAGACTAGACAGTATGGTAGCAAGAAAACTCTCCAGTGTGCTTAAACTGCTTAAACTAGACCATGTCATGATTTTTATCTTATATTTCATATTTTTAGAATAAAATAAATACAAACTAGAATACACATTTTTAAATATTATCTGAATATTTCTGCTCATGCACACTAACTCCTTTATTTCCTCATAGAATTATAGAATTGGAGGAAACTATTTTGACTTCCTACCTTCTGCTTCTTGCAGAAATCCAAACAGAAGCATATCTAGCAGAGGACCTTCCAAGCTCTGCCTGAACACATGAATGAAAGTCAAGCTACCCACCTGAGCAATTTTAATGTAAATCTGTGACAGGAGAGATGGAAGAAGTACTTAACAGCATTTGCAAACAGTCATAGGCAATCACTTACAGAGGCGAGTGCTGAAGGGTGCTGGGGTTGTATTTCATTAATAGAAATTGAATACCTCTTGAACTGAATTGAATTCATATTCAACCACTGTCCTCAGGAATGATGGAAGACTCTTGTTCAATTGATTTTTTGTCTTTATGAGAATCATTCCCTTGTGTTTTATGTTTGTTTGTGTATACATACATTTTTGTCATATGAAACACCTGGAAATGGGTATGTAAAAACTATCTATAATATAAAGTTACTTATCCTATGCAAGAAGAATAAATAGGAGGGGAGACAGATTTCTTAAAGAATCTGTTACCACATACCTCTCTCTCCCAAGGGATTTTAATGCTTTGCAATGATAAGGTTGGATGTAGATATTTATGTTGTTCATAAAATAGCATGGAGATTCAAAGCTCAGGCTTTTCCAAATAGTTATTAAAAATGCAGCATCTCAGTTTCTAATAAACATCTTTATATATTTGTATAAGTAGACAAAAATGGATATGCAGCTACTGGAGAGAGAAATCACTACATCCGCAAATTTGGCAACACACTAGCCATATTAGATATGCAAATCAATTATACTTATGAAAAATAAGTTATTCCTATAACTATTTCCTGAAAAAAACAAGAGACTTACATATCTCTTAAATTACAAGCGATTAATTTACCAGAATGCCAGGCAATTTTCCAAAATATGACTAAGGGGAGTTCACATACAGTAGCAGCTGTTGGTTACTGCTCTGAAGGCAACACCTATTGGTTCTACCTTACCATCTTTTTCTACATGGAAATATTAGATACAATATAGGTGCCAAATTATGCTTAAACCCAAGCATTAAAGCTTCCAAAACATTTAATCCAAAGAACTATCAACCTTTCCCCTATTTTTATTAAAAGAAAATGAAACAAATAGTGGTAAATAGAAGGTGTATTATGCAACAACCTATAATGGGAGCCTTTGATTTTTCTTTCTTTCATGAACACCATTCTAAGAGGACTAAATGGAGATGCTGGAGAACCACAGTAAGTAGCATTCAGGACAGAAAAACAAAAGCATTTCTGTCTCTGATATTTTTCCTGCCACTGGAAGGACAGGATTTGTTCTGGCCTCACAAGACATCTGAGTTGCTGCTGTAATAAATTGTATGATCGTAAATCCAGTCCAACTTCAAAATACAAAAATGAACTCATTGAGAAAACAGCATCTGAAGGATTAAGCAAGTGAAAAAGTCTGGAGCTGAGTCAAAGCCAAATGATGGAGATGCTAACTGTGGTCAGACTTCGTTTCCTTCAACACAAGCCCTGCCTGATTCAATTATTTTGTAGCATCTCTGAACATTCCTACACATCTGTTTTTCTGTATCCAGCAGCATTCTCTAACACTATGTTAACTGTAATAGGAAGATTAAAAAAAACCAATCACAGTCCCCATACAGATGGAATTTAATGTGCACGTGCAAATTAAGTTCTCCTTAACTTTCTTTCACAAGGAAATTTGTTGAAAGTATCAGCTAAGAACAATAAGGAACTGGACTTCTAATATAAAAGAAAATTTTCTCCTAACTTTTAAATATATCTTGCTCATGAAAATCAGATCATTTGGTTTTTAATCATCATTGTTGCATGAAGAGCTATATGAAAGCTAATACTTTTGTTAATTTTATTAGGACACAACACTACCTAAACAAAAACAAAAATGTGACTAATAATGTCTCTCCTTATATTTTGACCTTGATCATCTTTCCTAATTCTGTGTTCTCATAAAGTGTTTTGGGATTACAAGTTCAGAATTACAATTTCCTATTTAGGAGAGTGCATTTTTGAAAGTGATTAAGAAAAAATGTACTTTAGGCATTGCAAGGCCATAAATGTAGCATTCTTTTCCAAAATAATGTGACCATAGTTTTGTTACAAATACAGTTGGGAGAACCAGTTCCAGAGTTCCAAGCGTGTCCTAGATGTATTTCAAGAATAAAACTTCCACCAAATGATATTCTAAATGTAAGATTAATACTAGAGCAAATAAATTGTAGTTAAGGAACGGTAGTGTAGTAATCATAAATACTTTTCTCATCGATCGCCAAGGACTACAAATATTGCTGAGTTCTTTCAATCTAGTCTGATTTCTCCTTTTGTCCAGCTGGTCTAATATTGCCTACCATATGCAGTTAAATGTCCCACTGAAACCTCTAAGAGTTATGAGAGCATGAGGAAACATAGATTGCCTGTTATCCACTAATTACAACACTGAGCAATTAAAGGCTTGCATCCTAGTAATTAGTGTGAATTATTGAGTTATCGTAGTTATCTTTGTCTATCCAATTCATGGGCTGACAATGTAATTCATTGTGTTCACTACTTAACATATTTATGCAATCTAATCCTTCCAATACATTGTAGTAAAACAATTTGAACTAGGATGAAATAATTTAACTTCTAGTGAAGAAGGAAAATACATTTTATCAGTTATAAGGAAGTCTTACCTGCGGCAGTCTTATATTTTGAATGATTATTCAGGAATAGAAAATCAGTAGTGAAAAATTAATTTATTCTCATTTTAATAACTAGATTCTAAATCAAAGTGTAATTATCTTTTCTATTTACATCTTTGGCAATGTAGCATAAGAGAGCCAGTTTGATGCAATGGTTAAGAATCACACTGAAAACTGGGAAACTGGGTTCTATTTCTGCCTTAGGCACAAAGTCAGCTGGGTGATCTTGGGCCACTTTTTCTTAGCTCTTAGAAGAAAGCAATGGCAAACTACTTTCAAAAAGCCTCACCAACAAAACTGCAAGGACTATTCCAGATGGTGAATAGGAGCTAGATTCAGGCTAACTGACCATGTTCATTAGTAAAAGTAACAAACAGAACACATTTTATTAGTAATTTCCCCCTAAAAAAAACTACTTCTATGTTTGGATTTATAAGCGCTTTCATCCAAAATTACATTTCTTAGAGGACCTCCTGGCTTAAACTATGTATGCAGGAGGCAGATGGAAAGGAGATTCACCCAAGGAGAAATATGCACACAATATATACACATTTTCTTAGTTTTTTAAAATCACAGATTAAGCAGAAATTAAATTAGACAAAACAAAAATAGAAATAAACAATTGTAGTACGTTCCTGTCAGCTTTGGAAGCCATATTAGCATCAGATGCTGACAGTTCCATTGTGTTCATTGGGCTTATTCTAAACTATACAGAGCAGCAATTTTGAAATTAACTTAGCATAATGTTTCTATGGAACAAAGGGAGAACAACATTGCACACCTTGATCAGTTCTGTATAACCAGTTTCCTTTGCTGTCCACCATGGCTGAGCTTTTAAGCCCTTGACATTATACAGAGAACGCTGCCAGACAGATGCAAAATGGCCCCGTTGGTACCCAAGTTCATACCACTTGTATGCCTAGAAGATTGAAATTGAACAGCATATTTTTCAGTTGTTGCATTTCAACAGAAAAAAGTAAGTTAATGAGAAATATAATAATTTAGTCATTATTTTGGCTTTCTAATGATACTTGTTTTTCATACAGTAATCAAATATTCATATTAGTTATTAAAATTGAAATTATAATGTTGTGTATTAGAGCAGAAGAACATTTACTCCACTCTATAGTTTGTCCACATAATACATTTTAAATCCATTTTTGAAATTACTGTGATTTATAAGAAAGCAATGTTAATCTGGCCTGGAGAAAAGTTATTTTTTACAAAATTAGTTCCAAATCATTATTGTAGTTCATATTCCCAAAATTTTATAATATCACTTTAACTGTCATTATATTTAATGACTATTTATATAACTGTATGAGTCAGCTAGAAATGAGTGAACTTTTTCTTTTTGAGGCATTGATTTAATAAATCGATGTTCATATATAAAAGCTATTGTTACCCATGAAGCAGCAGAAATGCATGGGAAACAAAGGAACACAGGACTCGAAAAATTCAAAGTAACTGGTATGTCTGTCATTGTAGCCAGGAGAAAATAAAAGAGAAAAGAGAAATCCCTGCACCGTGGCCTCTAATTCTAGTTGGAATAAAGAATAATGAAAAGCGAGATGATTTCTTCATTCTCCTATTCAATACGTCTATACCCACATCTCCCAATGTTCCTTATTTGCAACAATCTACAGTGCCTCATAATGTTTCTGAGGGCTCTCTATATCTTTTATGCCTCCTTTCCTGACAAAACAAAGACAAGCAATACTCTGTTCCGAATAATGTGGTCAGAACCAAAAGAATGAATAGCAGTTATCTGGACTGGCATCAAATGTAAGAACTCTTTCATGTGTATTAACTGGAATGTCAAGCATGAAAGGCAAAACTCTGCTTCTCTCTTTCAGACAGTGCAAACGGCTCTGAAAAGCCTCATCTTCCACTTCCTAGTGAATAAGCAGAAGCTTATTTCCTATGCCAATTTTTATTATATTTAAACCCTATTTTAACTATAATTATGGAGGGGAGAAAAGAAAGGTACATTACTTCATCTCTATGACCTTTGATCTCCTTGAATTTACCAGGGCAATTTGAAGGTAAAATTACATTGTATTTTTTTAAACCATAGAATTCAGAACACTTATGGTATAGGGTCCTATATTGTATAGGACATTGCTAGCATATTTGTTCAAAAGCATTTAAAACTATTTTTTCAGACCTTCTTATTCATATGGTAAGATTGGAATAAAGAGTCAGACCAGAAGCATACATTTCTCGCAACTGCATTTAAGAATGCCTGTATCCCCTTTTGGCATTATATAGCTAAGAGCAGTTTAATTAATTCAATGAATTGAAAACCTTTATCCAGCTATGTAAAAGTACTCATTTGGAACTAATCTTTCAAAACATCAATAGCTTAATTTTTAGTCCTGACTGCGACCTTAGATAATGAACATATATTTACAGTAATGGGGATTATAAACGCTTATGATTTTTTTCTTTGATGAAATCTTGCATTTGAACATAGTCAGAAATTTTTTGTGTTCATTCAGCACTGACTCATAATGTCAAATTCAGTGGCATGTTTTGCCCAAAGATCTTTTTTCATGAACCCCAATTTTGTTCTAAACTAGATTATTCATTGAATAACATATACAATATAAATCACACTGAACAATAATGAATATATCAAATCAACACAGCTTGATTGCCTGATTTGTCATGTTTATAACAGGAGATAATTTGAGCTGGATGCTACTGATTTGTGGAAAGCCTTAGGATTAAATACTCTGCTCCCACCATTTAACATCTATATAAGGCTGTTGAGTCTGGTCATCTATCAATTTTGGGGCAGATATTCTCAGTATATCAATGATACACAGCAGTAAATCTCAACCATGGGCTGGCCAAATGATGCTGTTGAAGTCATATCCCAGTGCTTGATGGCTCTGAAGATTTGGATGAAGAGGATCAAGCTGGATCTTAAATGTAATCAGACTGAGTAGCTGGGTATGTTTGGACCCAGCTATGAAAGATCTTTCTTCTTCGGCTTTTAATGGGATTGCAGAATCCAGGTTGAGTCTGGCATGAAATTGGCAAGTCCTTCGAACTCACAGTTCTTCTTTGAACAGCAGGTCGCAGAAAGTGGCCAGGAGGAGGGCCTTTGCATAGATTCTCTTGCACATCAAGGATGCCCTATCCTGGATTAAAATGCCATTTTAATCATCATTCATGCCTTAACCACCTTGTGGTTGGACTTTAATCTATATAGGGCTTTCCCTGAAAACCATTTGGAAGATACAGATGGTCCAAAATCCAATGGCACAAACAATAATGTGCAGGCCATATTATATTTATAATGTCTGTGTTTTGTGATTTGTTCTGGTTGTCTATTGGATTCTACGTGCAATAAAGCTGTCACTTTTAGAGCTTTGATAAATAATTATTTGAAGGAACACCTGTCTCCTAAGGTTTCTGCCCTTCTGTAACATTCTGACTTATTGCAATGCTATTTAGCAGAAATCAGAAAAGGCCTTCTATGTCTTAATCGGTGCCCTCTGAAATAGCATTGCCTCATAGATTTGCATGATTCCCCCCACCACTGGTTTTAGTACCAAAAGCATGGCTTTTAGCTAAATTTTGGGCTAAACTTAATAGGGTGGGGATAACTTAAAAGGAAGGGAGGGAATGGAATGCTACTTTTCTGTTCAGCTGTAACTTTTAATAACTAGGAAAAAAATATATAGCATAAGGAATAGGTATCAGGCAGAGGCTTATCCAAACTAGTATGTAAAAACCATTGTGCCAGCTATTTAAACTTGTTATAGGCACAGAACAGCCACTCCGATGTTAAAGATATTAACAATATTGCCTTTAGTTAAGTTCTGAGTGTTGACCAAAACATTCAGTTGAAGAGGCAGCAAAGTACTTCCTGTACAGTGAGATAGGGATGTTCATCTTCTTTTTTCAGTTCCTGGCCATTAGGCCTAAGTTACCCCTCCCCTCTGTGGCTGTGGTGTAGTTTGTTTTTTCAAATGAACTCAGTAGATTGCCTACCTCCTTGTTTCCAACTCGCTGCATGGCATCACCCAAATGAAAGTAAAAGCGCCCATCATCAGTGCCAGGATCGCCTGTTTCTAGACCTTCCTAGAAAAAAAAAGGTGAAACCACATCAACTACCCATTAAGTCATTTTAAATTATTTTTTAACATTGTCAGTGTATTGAGATCTACAAGAAACTGTGCCAGACAGCTAGCTATTCCCTGGAACATGTCTTCTTTCTTTGTGACAATTATTATTGCCCTTTACTCAACATGTATTAACCTATTCTTTTACCATAAAGAGGATTACTTCAGAAAAACCATCACAAAAAAGGATATATCAATTAGCTTTTGTACAGAGTGGCTAGGAAGCTGGAAAAACTATTATATGCTTACTGGAAGTTCAGAATCTGGAGATATATAGCACACACCAATGGTCTTTAAGACATCTCTACTATTAAATATTTCACTTCTGTTCCTATACAATACATGACATCCCGATTGCCCTCCTTTCGGCAACAACATATTTTGCTTTCTCAAATAGAAAAAGATAAAAGTCCTAATGTAAATTTTACTTTCAGATAGGGAATGCTTTCTTCAATCTTGTTCTCTGCCTTCAGAATGAATCCATAATGCACTTTTGCAAAGCCATCATTAGGAGCCAGTCTTAGAACCTAAGGGAGAACAATACAAATAATAATTATGACTTCACCTCTGTAGCTTTCTAAAACATTGATGCACAGCCTTTTAGAAAACCTAAAAATGTATTTTTTTCTGTCAGTCCTTTATCTTCTCTTATCCTTATCTGGTAGCATTATGGACTCTGGAATGGGATTAGCAGCTGAGATTCAGAATCTAGACCCTACTCAGCCCCTGGGGAACTTTGGGCCAGGTGTTCTATTTCAGACCATGAGTATACTGGTTAAGATTCTGGACTATGATCAGGGAGACCTAGGCTGTAGTTTACTCTGCCCATAAGTGTTCATTGGGTGACCTTGGGCCTGTCACTCTTTCTCAGCCCAATCAAACTCAAAGGACTCTTGCTGGAGAAAAATAGGAAGGAGGACTACAATGTTTGCTACCTTGAGTTTCTATACAAAAATAAAGTGCCAGACTGTAAATTCAGTAAATACATTTTTAAAAAGTAGAAAGTGGTGTTGTCATGATGTACAAGTCCCTGCTATATATCACTTCCTTCTCCAGTAGAAACAGAGAAATTCAAACTTGGCAGCAGATGTGAAATGTTACAAGAAAGAAGAGAAAAATTCAATATCAATGGAAGATAGTGCTTCTGGTACCATTTTCTTTTTGCCTGTAAGATGGAATAGAAATGAAATTTATTAAGATACATTTTAAGAATTCTGAATGTTGGATTTGATATCTGTACAATGGATTTAATGGAGGGTGGGGTGCCAAACAGTGCAGAGAATACCACATGTCTGTTTGATAGGGGAATTTTCTTTGTAACAAGTCATGTGACTTCATTAGATATTACATGCATGCTTCAGAGCACTAGCATAACCCGAATAAGCGAAAACATACTTCAGATTTCTTGTACTACAGAGGAAGCCCTTGAAAAAAGTAAAAAACAAGATCAATTGCTGTTTGAAAACAAAAGCAGCTTTGATTTCTTACAAAGACTATCTTTAATGTGTTGTGTTCAGTTCCAGACTATGACAGTCAAAAGAAATATATATAATGGGGCGGGGGGGGGGAGTGAAATGCTACTCCTTTTTTGACATTGCCTCCAAGCTGTGATACACTGGATAGTCTCATACAACATTTCCCAGAAATAGGGCACATTTCCCATCAGATTGATTTCCAGTTAAAGACATATAATTCTTTGATTTAATTTTTACTACTTAGTCTCTTCTTTGAAGAGTGAGATTTTTTAAAAACAGGTCTGAATAATTAAAGGGCTGAAGAACACTGAAGTCAAGCTGTTAACATCCGGCTCTTTAACAGCTGACAGATTACAAGTCTTTACCAAGGATCTTGCTAGTTAAAGCTATTCAGAACAATAGTTAACAGCATTTTAAGATGACAGAAAATATTTCTGTAAGTTTGCAGCTGACCTACAATTTCTTATTTCAATTCATGGATGTGAAGGAGTATACTATGATCAACAATATGGCACCCAGAGGTGCCATGGTGCCAGGGCTGCCATTATAATAAATAATACAATTTCATAAAATCTCATGATAACCATGCAAGATTGCTTTTTTCAGATAGACAGACAGACAGACAGACAGAGAGAGAGATCAACAGACAGAGATCACTATGAGGGGGTCCTTGGTGCTCTCTGAGCTTGGTTATTTCCTTCCAGATTTTTCATTACCCATATTTGGTAACATCATCAGTGTTTTGATTATGTTACCTCATGGGTGTCAAACTCGTGCTGTCATGTGATGTATCATGGCATTTTTTCTCCTTCACGGAGCTGGGATGGGAGTAGCCTGCATGTGACAAATCCGGCCCATGGGCCGTCAGTTTGACACCCCTGTATTGCCTTGTTTGGGTAATGAAACATCTGCAAGAAAATAACATCAAGGATCCCTCATTTCATCAATGAGCTACAAATATTCTCTTTTATTGAGACATGATTAGTTCAGAAGCACTATCCTCATTATCAACTTGCTTAATTTATTTGTACCAGTACTGTCATATAGCTAGCTGGTTTTGATTGACTAAAGAAAGCTATGATGTTGCCCTAAATATGTCATCCTTAGCTAAATGGAAGAAGAAAACAGTAAAAAAAATAAAAATTAAGGACCTAGAATTTGAAAAAAGCATATAAATAGGGAAACCTACTTTAGGGTTTATAGACATTGCACATTAATGCCTTAGAGCAGGGGTGTCAAACTCGATTTCATTGAGGGTTGTGTTTGACCTCGGGGAGGCGTGGCCAGGGTGGGTGTGACCAGCTCAATATCACTCGTGTCAGGGGCGCCAGAGGCGGCCTGAACACTCTGCCAGTGAAAATGGGCTCCCAAGCTCTGTTTCCAGCTACAACAACTTCCTGCAACCCTCTGACAGAGAAAACAGAGCTTGGGAGGGCTGCCTGTGGCCTTTCCAAGCTTCATTTTTGCTGGCAGAGACACTGTGGGCTGGTTCTTCACTGTTTCCAGGGCAGCCCCACAGGCAAGATCTAAGCACCCTATGGGCCAGATCCGGCCCGCAGGCCTTGAGTTTGACACTCCTGCCTTAGAGAATATCAAAACAATGTATTTAGATTTGTGAAAATAAATAGGCACAGCAATTAATCAATTACTTCTATTTATATGCTTTTTAAAATCCACCCAGGTTATTTTTAATGCATGGTCCTTATATATAAAGACTTGCATAATCACATATATAGTGTTTTTTCGGAATCATTTATCTGTATTTAATGGAAGCTCACCTCCTTGTAAACCTTCTTGGCATTGTTGTTGTCTCCAATTAAAAGATAACCCACTCCAAGGTTGTTCTTGAATGAAGTATCATTAGGAAACTGGTCAACCAGTTTCTGTAGTGTAACTAATGAACCTCTCATGCGGCCTAATTTAATGGAAAAACAATAAAAAAGCAACTTGGCTACGCACATGAAGAAGCAACTTGGAATACAAGAACTTTGCTAACAAAATAAATTAAGATTTTTAAACAATAAAACAGACTATGTGCTATTAAACATTGGAACATGTATAAAACTTACACTTCTAAATCATGCCTTAGAAAACTATGCTTGCATTGCCTAGTGTTATAGAGACCTCTAGTGCACAATCAAAGCATTTTCACTATTCTCTGTTTGGACAATGATGCATGTTCCAAATTGTTGGCCTTTTTCTCAGCTGCATTTATAGATATAAATAAACTGATTTTAACGACAGTATTCACAATTATCACACTATTTAATGAAAGGCTTGCTGCTTGTATATCTTTGAAACTACATAGGCTACCTCAGAATAAAACTAGAAAAATTACTAGTTTTAATGATTCAAATGTAAATTATATATGTAATATAATGCTCCTGGGAATGATTAGTAGTTGAAATGCATTTTATGACAAATAATATATTTTTGCACAATAAAACTTCAGCTTTTAAGTCTGTACATTGCAATTTCAGCCACTGGAAGCAAACAGGTGTATTTGCATTAGGCTTGTATTTGATTCACTTTAACAAAGAGATTTCTGCAAGCAGGTGACCTGATTCTCTTTGTGAGAGGTAACATGAATCACTTTAACAAAACAGTTTATATTACTTCCAATTGCTTTGATCTGCAGGAGAAGGCTCATCTTAGCATTCTCTATATGCATTGGCCACTTATGTTCTGGATGGCTTAAGCACATGCTGTGAGGATTACCCACAACCTTCCCAATACACAGTCTGGAAGACTTTCAGCATGAGTCAAGGATTCTCCAGTCTGGCAGCTTCAGCACACCTTCAAATTTCCACAGCATTTGCCAAAGATGGCAAGAGTGCAGCTGCAGCACTTTTCTACCACAAATACAGAAAAGCATTTCTTTCTACCTATCATTTCCCCAGCATGAGTTCTCAGGGGGAAAGGTGAGAACAGTTACCAAAAGTCTGCAACTGGGAAAGATGCTGCCGTCATTGGACTACCTGACTTGAATATGCTTAACCTGTTTCTTCAATTACTCTCTGGGACATTCTGAGGTATTACTTGAAAAAGACAAGACCTAGGCAGAAATTCAAGAGGACAAATACTTCTCAGGAACTAATGAGATTTGTTTCAAATCTCAGGCAGAAAGAGGGTAACATTATACATTTGTGCAGTAAAAAGAAGTAAGACTGGATTATAACCTGACTCCTCATAAAAGCCTTTAATTTTAATTACTTGTTCATAACAACATTAGTTTTCATTGAATTATTTCATTTTTTACCCAATTTATTTTGTTTTAGTTATTATTTCATTTATTTTTATAATTAACTCAAGATGGCAAACATATCTAATACACCTTCCTCCTGATTACTCCCTCCTCCTCCTATGTTCTCTACAACAACAACCCTGTGAGGTGCGTTGGCCTGAGAGAGAGAGAATGACAGGCCCAAAGTCACCCAGTTGGCTTTCATACCTAAGGTGGAACTAGAACTGTCTCCTGGTTTCTAGCCTGGTACCTTAACTACTAGACTAAACAGGCTCTTAGGAATTGCTGAATTTAGGAACTGCTGAATTACCAGTCAGTTAACAATTGCTACTTAAATGATAATTTGTCCAGTGCAATTTTCTTCAAATGTCACTGTCAGATTCAATAGATACTTGTTGCAGGATTCTCTCTCTCTTTCTCTATCTATCATCCTTCCATCCATCCATCTATCATTTATACACCACCCATCTTACCTAAGTGACTCTAGGTGATTTACAATAAACATTCAATAGACTGAGCGGTATTTTGAAAGTATTCAAATTAATTTAATAGGTTTCCATTCTGCCTTGATGCCCATAAGCTTAAGAGCTTGGAAACTACACAAGAATATCAAATTCCTGAAGAAGAAAACCAATTCTTTTTCCATATTGTCAATGAATTCTTTTTCCTTTAAAATTGAATTATTCAAAGTCTATCTTGATCTTTTCCTTTGTCCCTTTCATTTGACCCATATTGGATTGTGATCTGCCCAAGCACTTGTTTCAATACTTGTTTCATGTATATTGGGATTCCTGGATATCAAAACATAGAATATTTTTCAGCATTTGAGCCACTGGTAAGTATGGTTTCAGATACTTACCAAGAAACTGCTGCCTGTCTGCCCGCCGTTTCAGTGCCATCTTTATTAGATCATCAGGGACATTTGGCAGATTGGCCACTTCACCATAGGTGGTGATAGATCGCTGTAGAATATCATTGCTTCTCATTTTCTCAGCCAAATCATCCTCACTCTGTATGTGATAATAAAGCATTAATTAGTATTGAAACTTCTATCAAACGTAAAGCACAGATTAAATATAGTAGCAGAGATTTTATTTTTTTCAGTCTTATGTCCCTTTTGCTGGAAGGAGGGGAAGACATCTTGTTCAAAGTCACTTTACAGGCATCTCAGGAAAAAAAGCAACTAAAGAAAGACCTGTATTGAAAATGTAATGATTGTTTTGAAGCACTATCATATCTGGATATGGCTGTCAAACTCTCAAAATAAGTTCTTAGTTTTTGATGATATAACAGTGTTACAGAGTTGAAGTCTCATTCTTCCTTTTGTATTCAAGAATTATGTATCTGCCATATTCAGTTTTTACACATCAAAACTTCAGAACTCACATAATGGTGATTTTGAAATAAATGTTATAATCTAACAGCCATTGATTAATTCTAAATGCATCTAAAATGACTACTGTGTTTTAATAGGTAACTTCATAATTAATTCTGTAAGTTTGAATAGTATCATGTCTGCAATATACTAAGTTATACTAAACTAGTGCTACTAAGTTTTAAGGATTTAAATATATTCTTTTGTGGGTTTTTAGACTGATGTCCTTAAAGAAGTTACACAGCACAGGTAGCTTTTGACTTACGACCACAATTGGGATTGGAACTTCTGTTGTTACGCGATGTGTGTATTAGGTGAGATACAATTGTTGGAATCATTATGCAAATTAGTCATTAAGCAAATCCAGCTTCTTCCATTGAGTTTACTTGTCAGAACATTCCTAGGAAGTCACAAATGGTGACCATATGACTCCAGGACTCTACAACCATTATAAATATACGCTAGTTGCTAAATGCCCAAATCACGATTATGTCACTGCAGGAATACTGCAACAGTTGTAAGTGTGAAGACTGATTGTAAGGCACTTTTTTCAGTGCCTTCATAACTTTGAACAGTCGTTAAACAACTGGTCATAAATTTAGGACTACCTGTACAGTTTCGCCCGATAATTTCAGACTGCAGGTTTAGGGAACGTACTGTCATTTTAGGATTACAACAACTGAGAAGGGTAGGAGAGCGAATACCAGGTCTTAATCCCTTGTAATGTGAGAAGCTCAAGGCGTTCAGAAGAGGAAAGGCATGAGCTAGCTAGCCTCTTCAACTCATGTAAGGAAGTGTTAAATTATATCACCTGTTCCCTTCTTTCAGGGGAAGTCTGAAAGCTGATGATGTAGGATCAAAATGGACCTGCTTTTAAAAATTAGTTAACCATTCAATTTCTACAGGACAGGGAAACCTTGTCCAGGATTATATAAGGAATTCTTTTTCCCCCTCCACATCATCTATGTAACGTGGGCCCTTGATATTTGTAATTTATACTCAACTCCTTGCACTTAAGTTATCTGAACCATCCAAATGTATCTCTCTTTCTCTGATCTTTGGGGCTGACTTAAATGGGTATCAGTTCCATTCACTCAGTGCAATATCAGCAGATAAAAGATATAGTACTAAACCCAAATTAATACCTTGTCTGTGTTTAGCCAATATTATTAGGATAAATTTAAATGATAATTCCAATGCCATGAAAGAAACATCTTAATTTTGATTATTTAGATCCAAAAATCTAAATTTTGTCATCACTGTCATAACTGCAACATTGTTGGATATGGCCAGCTATCAAATACTCTCTCACACTGAAATAGGACAATTCAGCTTCAAATGCCTTTAAAACTTTTTCTATTTGGTGCTCATTGGTTAGAATGCAGTTTTGCCAGCAGTTTGATTCTCACTGGCTCAAGGTTGACTCATCCTTCCACCCTTCCAAGGTCAGTGAAATGAGGAACCAGATTGTTGGAGGTGATATGCTGACTCTGTAAACTGCTTAGAGAGGGCTGTAAAAGCACTATGAAGCAGTATATACATAGTATATAAGCAGTCTAAGTGTATTGCTATTGCTATTGTCATCCACAAAATAATGAAATGGCAATTCTCCACTATAAAGAATCCATAAGGGAACTTTCCATGTTTTCCCTTAGAAATCCAGAGGTTTGTAACATGCAGAAACAGCACTACCTGTGCTCATCAATCCTGAAAACGTGGGCTTTCTTCCAAATCCATACAAAAGTTAATAGCAAATTGGAATTTTCAATATGACAAAATGAAAAACAAATAACATTGAGAAAAATCATTCACTCTTTATTAAGTTTTCCCCTCCCTCTCAATCCCAATTTTATAGGAATGTTTTCTTTCAAAGTCAGATTTTGGCCTCAAAAAGGTGATCATTCCCGCCAGGGTCCTTTTCATGCTATGCTACAGTTTGGCCATTAAATTCCATAATTATGGAATCACTGTGTTCTGCCCTTGGAGTTTTGTTTTTGCCAATTCTGATCCATATAATTTTCTGATTACTGTACTTATGAATAGAGACAAATAAAGGAAAATATTCTCAGTTCAGAGGAATTTGTCAAAGTCCAATTAACTTAGTTACAACAAACTAATGTAGCCTTAGTCTATCACTATTAACCTATGAGATAACATTACAACCCCCCCCCCCCCCCATATACAGTTGGTAGCTTGGTACACAATTGCTTTGAAACTCATCAAATTTGGTACTCAGTGCATTTTGATGTAAAAATTTTATCCTGGTACTCATTGTTTGTTTAGTATTCAACGCACAAGCTAGAACTTGTCAGTGTCAGCTACCTTCTGACTCACTACATTATTCCTTATGGGAAAATTTTGTTTGGTACTTATTAATTTTGGTACTCATCACACCTCTTGGAACCAATTAACGATGAGTACCAAGGTACTACTGTATTTTAAAGAATAAAATAAGTGATAGATTATGAAATTAGAAGCTGTTCCCTATTGCAATTCTTTATTTCCTAATATCAATTCTTTACTTTCTTTACTTTATTTGCAACCAGTAAAAAATCTATAATGAGATATACCACAGTTTGATTTTCCATGCACAACTTTTTAATTTCTTGTTTAATTTTTACCTGGGCTTTTCCATATCTTGCTCGTGGACTTTGGGGATACTTGCTTACCAAAGCTTCAAATGCCGTTAAAGCTTCTTCTGTTTTCCCCTGAAAGTCAGACAGAGTTATGCTATAAATAAAGAAGAGAAATCTTTACAATTATTATTTAAGTAAGAATGCACTCCAGATATGTTTGATGCTGACTCTCAAAAGGCCCAAACAAGGAAATATAAATATTGAAACCCAACACATATAGTTGGGAAAAAGTTGGGGACAGCAGAATCTACAGTGTCAGGGAAGCGTCGTGGAATATTTTGTACTTAAGGTATAATATACAATATTAAGAACAGATACAATCACATTTTGTAAATCCATTATTAAAATATCACTAAAGAAATACAAATAATGGTATAAATTCAGGGAAGAAAACAAAATTCTATACTTCCTGGGTTTAAAATTAATGTCCTAGGAAAAATTAAAGAGGCCTTGATAAGTATTTAAAATATAATTATTTAAGAGGGGATAACTTTGAATAATTTCTGATCACTATGTTAAGAAATTAACATGAACCATTTATCATAAAAATTTATCATCTTCTTTATCTGAAAGAGATTATGACAAATGGCTTGTGTTAATTTCTAATTTCTAATGAATATCATTCCAAAGAAAAGTCTGGTTGTATATCAATTACTGGCATGTTCAGAAATATTAAAACATTTCTGCTAAGCCAATGCCTACTCACACACTCTTTTTTTCCCCCAGAGGAAGTTTACTAGCAATTAATTTAGCAATGATACATGGAAGACACACACACACACACAAACTTACAGTTTTAATTTTGCAGACTAAATTTTACCTTTTTGCGTAGCTTTTCTGCAGCATCAAGTTCAACTTTAATACTTTTATCAAATTTATTGAGCAATTTGGGTTTCTTCTTTCTTACTATGAAAGAACATAAAAAATCCACAAAATTTCCACAAAATTCAGTAATATTGGAGATTATTTCATGGCAACTCAGGAGCTTTGGTATAATAAATCACAGTTTCCATTGGAAGGAAATATGCATTTTACATCCATAATTTGCAAACTAAAAATTGCATCTTGGTATCAGCTTCTGTTTTCCATTCTCTCTGCCTTCTCCTTTCTTATCCCAAACCTGCCCCATACTCTTGTACTTCCAAAGATCTCTTTCCCACCTTTCTGCCAGTCCCATTATCCTCTCTGGTTTTTACCATTCCAAATGTGATAAGTAGCAGAGCTATAGCTTTTATTAGTTTCACTATACACATAGGGGATCAACATGAGCATAAAATATAAATAAGTAAGAAATCCCTTTCCTCCAAGCAGTGAAATGAAGACAAAAAATAAATTTGATATAATGAAATCTAAATCAATGAATTTAATATGGCCATTTTCTGTGTACAGTATCTTTTTCAGTCCTTTGGAGGGGTCCTTGGGGATAAAACTGGTCCTGAGTTTCTATTGCCAATATTAACATTGAAAAGATAACATCAACAAATAAGGATAGTATATTTGAGGGAGAGACTGTTCCAACACTTTTGTATGGGGAAAATTAATCTAGAACAAACAAAAACACTCAAGGATCTTACAGTTATGGAATTCCAGACAACTATGGCTGATAAGACAAATTGTGGATATTTTTAACCAGAACTCCAAAACCACTGTTAAACCAATTTGTCAAATGAAATATTTACAGTTACTGTAAGCTATTTCCCATACATATTTGTCATCTGTCAGAACTGTAATTTGTATTTGTAGGAGTTATCTACCTATGTAGCAGTATTACTAGTCCTTCCATTCTTAATATTTAAACACATCTATATTTCAGTATTTTGAATATTACAGCATTTTAGCTCAGTAAGATCGACTGTGTAGGCAAATGAATGAAAAGAAAAGAATAGCATAATTTGATGTCATTTTTAAAGATTTAAGAGGTCTATTTTCATAGATTGCTTCCAAGAACACCCAGGACATTGAGTTCACATTCTATCATATGGACAACAAGGAAAAAATGACAGATATCTACATTGGCCAGCACTGTATACTATCCCAGTGTATTTTGAAGAGGATTCAGAAGAAATGATTGGATCTGGTACAAACAAAATGTCTCAATGGTCCATTAAAGCAACCTGTCTTGTGTATGACTACAAAAAAATGTATCCACTTTCAGGAATCTATTCATAAAGATTAATTTCTTTTTTTTGCAAGTTCATGTAGAAATCTAAAAAAAGGTTGGGCTGCTTCAATAGGTAGCGAAGTGGGGGCATTTTATGCTTGCACAATTCAGTTATTTTGAGTCATTTTTAAACAATGCATATGTTATGGTGTAATTCTTACAATACATATCAAAATCAATAAATTGTTATCTGAAGATAGCAACCTCTACAGACCATTTCTTATTTCACTGGAATAGTTTACTTAGTAGTAGCCTTTTTTCTTGCTATATTTCTCTTCAAATACCATGTTATAATAATAAATTAAAAGGTATCAATACTGCCAGCTAAAACAAAATTGTTCATGCCTTACCCATTTTATTTCAAATTGAAAATGTAGCTGTCTCAACTCATTCAGCATGAGATCAGTAAGAAAACTGGAAATCTTCAGCAATATATATTTAGTGGTAGGTCACTTCAGAAATTTGAAGGTTTCTGTCTTTAAGCATGAGAACAGAATGCTTCCAAATTTCAAATGCCAAGGCTTGTGATGCATAGTAGGCATCTGGTAGGCCAAGCTTTTAAACTATTATCATCTTTTGAGGGTTTATTTTGTGGAAGAAATGTGAAAAAGGATATATTTCTTAAACAAAAAGTTTGGAAATCAAGAAGTCTAAATGATATATTAGGGACAAGAGAAGTCCTAGGATTTGCCTAAGTGCCATTTCCAATTGAGAACATGAAATCTGTAACTATGCAGTCCATATAGATAAAACATTTTCCTCCCAAATCCTAGAATGATATCCAAAGTATTTTTAAACATGATCATTACTTGACCCTGTCTGACTGTAGATGTCAAAGTCTGCCCCAACCAACCAACCTCCCCCCCCCCAATTAATTAGACTATTCCAAATATGTCCTTACCAATATAGGAATTTTAGATTTTTGAACTGTCCATATTTTCAATTGCTTACCTTTTTCTTTTTGAAGAGTTTCTTTTTCACCATGTCCTGGAATAGGTAAACAGATTTCTTATCATTCTGATCCTTTTTAAAAGCAAGTTCAAGTGTATATTCACTGAATTATTAAAATGCTGTCTTCAAATAAATAATATGTAACCATAATTTGCACAGATTAAAATATATATGTGCCGTTAATTAAGGATGTGCAAAGTTTAAATGGGTTGCTTTGATTTGGTGATGCTTTCAGCAAAGCATTCCTTTGAAATGCTTCCAAGAGCAGTGTGCTTTCCTCAGCTTCTAATATCAAGCTGGCTGCATTGATTTGATTTGCCTCACTTCTGAGGCTTCCCCTGGTAACACCAATAAGTGGGAAAAGCTTTTGCCCATGTTAAAGCATACTACTGAATACTACTGCTGGCTATATGAACTGCTGGCTGAGGCTTTGTGAAGACACAAGATACAATTACCATCATCCTTTCAACCAGAATCACCACACGTCTGAAAACAAAGTTTGAAATTAAATTAAGTTTCCTTTTCAGATGGAATCCCAGTCTTGATAAGTTTCCTATATAAAAGTGCATTTGCTATTCAAATATTCAGTATTTCATTGATACTAATGAAATGTTCATACAAGTCACATTTATAAAACAAGTCAGTGAGTTTGTTTAAATTATCTGCATATATCTGAAAAAATAATTTTTGATATTTCAACATATATGCAGAAATGACTTTTTCTTAATCAACCCAGAATCTAAATCAAATCAGCTTGATAATCATATTAAAACAAGGCAAATCAAATGTCTTAATTTTTTTGTTCTGTTGAATCAATTTTACAAATTAACTGTTAATCTGAATTGGATTTAGTATGATTTGTTTAGATTTGCATTTTTTTAGATTTGATTTCCCCCCCCTAATACTGTTAGTTCTACGGAGATCATTATACTACTGTTAGGAAGGCACCATTTGTTATCCAAGACATAAATTAAGGTGCCTATCAGTGAACAGACAAGATAAATTCAGTTCTAAAAGACTACATCCATCTATCTATCTATACCATCCAAATTCCTCAAAGAGAGGTCTGGGTATACAATACCATAGATAAATAAACAGACATAGTTTGTGAAATAAATTCAGCAACAGTTACCTATATTTAGTTCTACAGCACATGCAAGGAATTCTGGGCAGTAACCGTAAAGACTGTCATGCAATCTATCTTTATGCCACAAGTCCTCTGCAATGTCGATATGAAGCAAATGGTCCTAACATGTTAAATAACAGTTTGAGTTATGTCCTTAGTATAATACAACTCAAGACATACATTCTGGAAGTAACCGTTAATATTCTGTTTTATTTTATTTGTGCTTCCATTAATTGTTTCTAGCTTCACCTTCTTCCTTCCTCCTGAATGGTCTTTTTCTAACCTTTATAATGATTTAATGACTGATCACTAAAGTGTACGCCAGTATTTTTTAAAAAATAATGACTCAATTCATGAAACGTTCTTCTGTATTTTATTGCAGCAAATGTTAACACAGAAGGAAAGGTACATATTTTAATAGTCCCCTTCATCTTGTCTCCATGGCACACTTATGTAAACAAGAAAAACATATAGTAGCATAACACAAAATTTGATCACAGCACAATCATCTTATCCCAGCATTTCAAAAATAGAGTCGTCGTACAAAAATTCAATTTATTTTACCCAAAATAATCTTAATTATCCTTAAAATTATGGCTTTATAAAATATATTGCTGTCATTTAGAAATGTACAATTTTAATTCCATGAAGAATAGTACTTTGCCTTGATCTATATGAACAGATTGTTTCCTAAGTATTATAAATGTATATGGCATAGTCCTTCTAGCACAGTGTTCTCATTTCCTGCATACACAAGGAATAGGGAGAGACCAAGGCAGTTACAGCTGATGGGAAATCTTTCATGCATAGATGGAGAGACTGAAGAAGAAGAGAACAAGTCCACAGAAATACCTGATAAAGCACTACGTACACACTCAAATTATGTAGTCCTTACTATCTTGGATTTCAACATAATAAAAATGCACTGCATTTATCTCTATTTTTTTTTTCAAAAAATCAAGTTACAACCAATCATTACCTAAAATATACAAGCCACATATTCTATAGCTATTGTAGTGAACCCTCAAGGATTCATATATTTCCTATGTCAGTTTGAAAAATATTTCAAATATTTCCTATGTCAGTTTGAAAAGTATTTATTTTTTCTGAAAGAATATCTTTAAATTATGCAGCAGACTAAGAACAATTTTCTTACACACTGTCTCAGTTAATCATCTTTCGTAAGCAGAGTAAATATTTATTAAGAAACAAACAGTTTTTGGTAAAGCAGGTACAAGCAGTAATGATTAAACTGTAAGCCTAAGATCATTTACTTTTCAATCTTATTTACAGCAGAAGTTCTATTATTATAAGAAGTTACAAGGATATCACTTACGTAATATCAATATTTAATTGCCTGGCAGTTTATGTGAAACTGTAGCAGAGATAATAATGAATCCAAAAGGAAAAGGAAAACCCTTGTGTTTTAATTTTAAAGTTTCATTAGAAGAATCAGTCCATCAAAACATAAAAAAGTAAAAAAAAAATATTTAGTGATCCTCCTGGACTATGGTTAAATTATTTGCTTTACCTGGGCTAACATCAGATAAATAATGGCATACAAAATTAGTACGTAGAAGTCCAAGTCAAAATTATTTCACAGTCCTATTTCACTAGTTTTTTGCCATAAGGCATGTAAATATACCAAAATATTTTGTTCACATTTGAAAACTTAAAATCAGGTTACACCCATAATTTACTGTTACATTATAAATAGCACATTTACAATTATGTGAAAACCACATATTAAGGTTCAGATACAATTAGTTTGTCCACTAATAAGAGAAGTAAAAAATGTTGTATACTAAATGCTACAAAAATATTAAAATGAATATTAGTATTCTAAATATATGCTAAAGTTAATTGATATACTAAAAGGTCAACTATGTGCTATGGTGCTATGTAATCCTTCACTGTTTAGGAATTTTCAGAAGTATCTTTTGCATTTATTGGATAATTTTAAGAAAGGAATTTGCCATGCATATGAAGTACTTTTTAAAAGGTTTTACATTTTTATGTTATATTAGTAGTTATGGGAAATGAATTGAAAATGGAATTTCTAAGTGGAATAGTCTCATAAAGTAATTTGTGAAACACTTTTTAGTGTCTACCACCCACCACTAATTTTCTGAGCTCCATTAATTATGTCATAGAAAATATTTAACAAACATCTGCTGCCACTGTGTAGAATATGGTTTAGGCTGGTCCTCCTGATGTAGGGAGTCTTTTTGAAGCGTTAAGTATCTGAAAAAATAAGGGGAGATCTAAATTAGAGGACCAACAGGTGATTTAGAAATAATCTCTAATATAAATATGCAACTTTGTAATATAGTTAATTTAGCTATGTGTTATTAGAAATACTGTTTAATTAAGCACAAAGTTGCTACCTAGGGGAAAAGGTAGGCAATAACAGAATCAAAGGACACTCCCTTGGAACTAAAATGATCACAGAAACCCACCAATCTCTTACCTCACCTCTCTTTGATACACCTATTAGATATACATTAAAAAACACCCATTATGATGGGGAAAGCACATGTGGAAGGAAAATTGCCCAACATACATTCATATTTATGAAAGCTGGAGTACCCAAATGATGAACAAATTTGGCTTATGTCAGAATGTTTTTCAAAATCCTCATTGGAAAATAAGTGGCAATCATTTGCATGTGGAAGAGACTGTCTTTGGTACTAGTTTGGGCTTCGGTTTTTTGATCTTAGACATTGTGGCAGAATGTTTGAAAAAATGGTTTATATGTATACAGAAGGAATATAGAAGTTGAGAACAAATAGACTGGAATTAAGTCTTTATCTTCAAATCATAATATATTATTTCAGCTACCGTGTTTCTCCAACAATATGCTCCCCCCAATAGGAAGTCCCAGCATGTTTTCTAGGCATAAGGTGAAATTAAGCCCCCCCCCCAAATTTAGGCCTATTTTAAAACATGCGAAATGGGGGGGAAGAGCGGGGAGGAACTTGTCGCTAGGAGCGCCCCGAGGGCAGCCATGCCTTGCCACCAGCAGCTCCTAATGGCCAATGATGGCAAAGTGCAGAGAGTTCCCTACCTCCACCAAGCGCCTTTGCTGCAGACTCGGGTATGGTGCTGGTTGCAGGCTGGGTCAGCGGGCGGGTGGGGGCGGTGTGGATATCAGTGTCGGCGTGGCACTTTTCATCGCGAGACCTTCAGTGCCCGCTGCTGCTGCTTTCCCTTCTGCCCGTGCCGTTGCCTCTGTAGCTTCATGACGTAAAGAGCCTTGTCGCTGCCACCTATGCCGACGCCACCCGCCCGCTGACCCAACCTGCACCAGCACTCGTGGAAGCTACGGAGGCGGCTCCCCGGCCCCAGAAGCGGCTGAAATGCTGCTGGTGGAAGAATGCACAGCACTCCAAATGTGGCAACGGCACGGGCAGAAGGGAAAGCAGCAGTGGTGGGCACTGAAGTTCTCACGATGAAAAGTGCCATGCTGACGCCAACATCCACGATGCCCCCGCCTGCCCGCTGCAACCAGCACCATAGCTGGGTCTGCAGCAAAGGCACTTGGTGGAGGTAAGGAGCCCTCCACACTCCGCCATGATGGGCTGTTAGGAGCAGCTGGTGGTGAGGCATGGCTGCCCGCAGGGCGCTCTAGGTGAGGATGCACGGGGGGAATTAAGTCACCCCACAAAAGATGTCCTAGCCGTTTTTTGGGGGCTGAAAAAAAAATAAGACCCGGTCTTATTTTATGAGAAACATGGTACCAATCTGTAAATCATGAACATGAAGGTAGAAAAAATAGCAAACCAGTGTTTAAGTAGAAAAGAAATCTAAAATTGCTTGTATTATCCTCTGGTTCTATCATATCAAACATTTAATATAAAGAAATATATCTTCAAACTGTGCCAAAAAGAAAGAGTCAAGGCAAATATCATCCTGGAAATTGCAGGAATTAAATACAGTACATACAGGAACTGGATTAAATAAGAAATCTGTGCAAGGGTATTAATAGCATCAGATATGGGAACCATTATGGATGTCTCAAGACCAAAACCACAGAAATATAAGTAGTTTATTTACTGGGGTCTTTTGAGGGAAATTATGAGAATGGAGTTACAATTCCATGTGCCAGTTAATGTTCAAATATAAATCAGTTGCAACTGAACTAAACATTCTTATTCAGACCACTGTAACATAATAAGATACAGTAGAAGGAGCTGTATCACCAAAAGTACAATTGAAATACTTAGCAATTACTCTATGGGCTGTCCAGAAAGCTTTCACATCAACTCAACTTTACCACTAGTTAAGATGGTAAAATTCATTCAAGCAGTTGTCTAGTCTTGCATCCCAGTCCCACTACAGCCAAGCTAGAGATATGTCCCAGAAGATTGTGTCCTAAGAAGAACCATCCCCGATATATTCCTCAGCACTTGTATTGGAGGAAGGAGCTATGCTATAAAATGCAAACTAAGCCATGTATACCTAAATACCTATATTAATATAGATATTTTATTAATTGTATATTAATAGTTTGTGCTTTCCTGACTAACCCATAAAGGGAAATACATATTTTACAACAAAATCGATACATTTTCTATTTGTATATTGTTCAGAGATATGTAAATCCATACAATAGTTACTGAATATACGTGGTAAGACTTTTTAAAAAATCAAGGTTACTTATATCAATAAATATAATGAAAAATAAACATCAATTTCATAGTTTGAAGCCACAAATAACACTCTAATAGCTATTTTCTATAAACTACTTGCTCTTGATTACAAGCATACACACACACACACACACACACACACACACAGAATTTATATATACAGCCAAAATCTTTTTAGCTGGTGGAGGGAGAGAAAGAAGAAAATACAAGTGATTTCTGTAGGCACTCTCTTGCATCTGATTCATTCCCTCCCTCTTTGCAGAGTAAACAGATTGGAGAAGAAGGGATTTCAAGATTATAAGCAGGCACACAATGGGGAATATACTGGCTGTTTCCTGAGTGTAGCTGCCTGCAATAGTACATTGTTTTCAAGGTGAATTCCTCATCATGTGCCTGCTTACTCTCTTGTAAAACCTTGTTCTCCACTGAATGTCAAATACAAACATTAATTCCTTTCTTATTAATTATACCAACATCTGAGTGAGTATTCCAAAGGGTCAGGGAGTTTAAGAGGCAAACAAAAGCAAAAGGTGTGAAACTAATTGTCTCGTCAGTTTTGAAGTGGCTATCCTAGCATTGTTGCTGAGACAAGAATTTCAAAGGGCAGGGAAGTAGAGAAAAGGAAAGTACAGTTGTGGCTAATAATAAGTTGTCACAGTTGTTTACTACTTACTGACTATTTCACTTAGCAGTCCCAACCCAACTGCGATCACTAAATGAGGACTCTTATATAGTCAAAGTTTGACTTTCACTTGGCATCTGACAATGTTACTCCAGCTGAATCTGTGCTTCAGGATAGTCAGGCTAAAGAACCAGGAAGCCAGGATTCAATGAAGGCTGATCAGCCACAGGGATCTCCTGTTCAACTGGAACTGTTGGATGATGAGGCAACAATCTCCAAGCCCCAAGTCTAGACAAATATTAAGGTGACCTGAGGAGGCTTCTCACTAAGAAAGGGCAAGGCATGTGTAATTATAGCCAATTGGTTAACTAGATTTAGCTAGCTCCTTTGCTTGTAGTCTGTGTTGGAAACATTTGTTTGACTTTCTAGTTCTTGTTTTTTGTTCCTGACACTTGACCATTGGACCAACTGACTATCTAATTTGGCATCCTGTGAGTCTTGGAATGTATTTGGCTTATGTTATTGTTTCTTGGACTAGTCAGGCAAGCTCTCTGAGACATTTGACTCACACTGCTGACTGTTGTTATCTGTCTAAAATTCAGTGCCAGTTTTGAATACTTGGGGGGAGTGCATATCAGCAACCCTGAAATGGAACATTACCTGCACTGAACTATTACTGTTTAATAGTATGGGTAATCCATACCATGATGGATAAAAATTGGCAAAGTTTAGATTCTTATTACTACTAAAAATTATGTGTGAATATTAGCTAAAATTAAATGCAATATAATTTGCTCATTTAAAATTAAAATATTTTTAAAACTGAAAGAAATAATGCTCTTAAGGATTTCTTTTTCTAGTTCTTTTTAAACAATAAATGAACATTACACATAAAAAAAACTCCAACCAAAACCCTGTAAGCCAGGGGTCCCCAACCGCCCGGTCCGCGGACCGATACCGATCCGCGGAACAACTCTTACCGGGCCGCTGGTTGCTGGGGCCGCCATCTTTTTTTTGTAAAAGTGCTTCCAGTGAGCTTTTCCGGGTAGAAAGCTCACTGGAAGCACTTTTCATCAAAGATGGCGGCGCTCTATGCTTGGTGAGCTTTTCCAGGTAGAAAGCCATTTCTACCGAAAAAGCTCACCGGGCAGCGCTGGCGCCGGCATCTTTTGACGAAAAAGTGCTTCCGTGAGGTCACCGGAAGCACTTTTTCGTCAAAAAGATGGCGGCGCCCAGTTGATGCCGGTACCGGGCCGCGGCGCCCAGCTGATGCCGGTACCGGGCCGCGGCGTCAAAAAGGTTGGGGATCCCTGCTGTAAGCCATAATTTGCCCCTCTCAAAAATGCAGCTTTAAAAAAACTGATTAAGCAGCTATTTCACTTAAGTTCTTGAAGATCTATGTTACTAATCTACTTTTCAACGATAAGTTCAAAATTTGTATTAGAGAAAGAATATAGAAAATGAAAGGGGTTTCTGGAATTTCAGTTCACTATTTTTCTAATCCTGAAAAACATGCAAAACTAACATGGTTATTTAGATGAAACCAATTATACAGTTCCTGTTTCCTGACAATCAACTTTCTAGCAGCAGGCTAAATTTATAGGAAAGAATTCCATGTTTATCCATGCGATCACACGTATTAAACTGCCCTGCCATATGTCTGCCCCTCTGCTTAGAGTTCGTACTAATAGGAGCCACAAACCTAGAAGATTTGAGATGATTTTGCTATATCGTAGATGATGGAAAAGTGCAGTGAATGTAGGAGAGGTAATAGGTTATGCTATATCATATTTTGCTATACATCTCATATATGGCTATTACATGCCACATCAAGATGTAAACTGAATTTCTGGTCTCACAGAACACCTTATAACTATGTGCTTTCCATGAGTATATTTTGAAAATTAAAATAGAAATACATCATGGAATCAGATTTGAAGAGTTCCTGTTGCAGATCAGTAGCTCCCCCAAATTAACATAAATTAACACTCTTCTACAGACATGTGTTTTTTTAATTGCAGTAAGTTATCTGCTATCAATAATCCTATTTTATACTTATCTCATTTTTAATATAATTTTTGTCCAATTCAAAGACTTTAAATTTCATGGTTTTATCTATACCATTATTTAAAGACTAATTGATATATTAAAAAATGTAACTATCATCAGCTGTTTTATTAAATGCTATTATTAAATTAGATGTTGAATTGCTAACCTGAATAAATACAATGATAAAATATAGGATTCTTTGAAATAAAAAGGGGGAAAGTGCTAGAAATACATAAAAATATCAACCTCACCATTATTGCTTGTTCTACTTAAAGAAAAATAATTCCTAAAATCTATGTATTTATCAAGAAAAAACTTTATCTTTTTAACTTTGGCTACAAACCTCAAATCTGCTTAGGAGTTTTATTTCTACCTTTATGTAAAATGTGTCTTATGAGAACAGTGTGAAAATTACTTTTAATTAAAGATAAGAATCTGAAGAGCTAACTTACCAATTATATCATCCTCTGTATAATCTTCTGTGTGAACAGGAACTTCTGTAATTCAAAGATTTTTAGTCAATTATTATGACACAAGCTTATAGATGTTATTACAGCATTCTAGGATTACTAAAACAATCTTTTCTCAGAAATCAAATGGTACAAATATGTTTAAAGTCCTTACATGGCAAAGAAGGGTAACATTCTGCCAAAGTTGGGTTTATTCAAATAGGATAAAATTCCTACATAGAAAGGAAACAATCCATAGACAGATTGTTATATTGAATAGTTATATCAGCAACTGCCAATTATTACTATTTACACTTAAGGTGCCTTTTTACTGTTCATGGATAACTTCTTGTGTACATAGTAGTTGATAAAAAGTAACTCAAATGTATATTGTTATAAAATAATTCTGCTTATATCATATCAATATAAAAGGAGAAAATATATTTACATATCTTTGCAGCAGTTTTGGTCAGATCCAGTTACTAGTGCTATTATATGCAAAGTAATAGTTTGAATGGACAAATATTGTACTAACCTGTATCATGCTGTTGAGCAGCCACATGATCTTCTGTATGTTCCTCCTTGTGTGCTATGAACAAGTTGGGGGGAAATGGTATTTTTAAATTATGTACACTTGCTTCTTGAAATCGGCTCAGTAATTTCAATAAAAGAAACTAATGTGTAATAAGTATTAACAGTATATGTAACCTTATTCTGAATTATAAGGGATAGATTAAATTATACAGAGTATAGCAAAATAAAAAACAGAGATCAAAAACAAGATAGAACACACTTGTTAACCATAATACCCCAACCAAGATAGTGTCTGGTCTAGTGGCACATATCACCTTTAACATTAACAGAAACTAAAAGACTCAAGTCAGGTGGAAATGGGAATTTTGTTTCCAAAATTGCTGCAAGGGAATGCAAAATGAAATGATGGGTAGGAAATATGATCCACGTTTGTCCCACTTAACCCTTGCTGTTAAAGTGATTAATGTTCTTTGTAGGACTTCTCTCAATTCAAAATTTAACTCTTTTTTGCCTCTTTATACAAGTAGTCCTCAACTTACAACCACAATTGAACCCAAAGTTTCTGTTGCTAAGAAGATAGCTAAATGAGTTTTGCCTCATTTTCTTTCTTGCTACAATTGTTAAGTGATTTACTGCAATTGTTAAGTTAGTAACACGGTTGTTAAGCTACTCTGGCTTTCCCACTGATTTTGCTTATCTGAAGGTTGCAAAAGATGATCACATGTCCCCAGGATACTGCAACCATCATAAACACAGGTCAATGGCCAATTTTGATCAGGTAACTATGGGGATGCTGCAACAGTTGTTAAGTGTAAAAAATGACCATAAGTCACTTTTTAAAGTACTGTTATAACTTGAATGGTCACTAAATGAATAGTTGTAATTCAAAAATTACCTGTAGATATCAAAGCTTTGGTCCCAGAGCTAAATCTTTGCAATAATCTGACTTGTGTACTTGTGCCAAATAGCTAGAAAAATAACACAATTTTGTATCTAATCTGCTTTAAGTAAATGCTAATTTTTTTGTCTCCTACTTCATTCATGGAGCTGCAGAAGGCATACATTTGCTGTCCCTCCCCCTGTTTTTCCTGATAACTCATAATGCTCTTACCCACTCAAACAAGAATTAATTCCAAATCTATTCCCAAGGACTTCACATATAATTGGAAAATCCATACTTATATGCACACATTCAAACATATAAACCAGAAATAAATGCCAAGGAATATACAAATGTGATAGCAATAATTGCAATGATTACCAAAGGATAAACAGATAAACAGATAATCAGAGTTGGAAAGGACCTTATAGGTCATCTAGTCCAACTCTTGCCCAAGTGGGAGACCCTACACCATTTCTGACAAATGGCAGTCCAATTTCTTCTTGAAAGTCTCAAGTGATGACACTCCCACAACTTCTGAGGGCAAGCTGTTCCATTGGTTGATTGTTCTCACTGTCAGAAAGTTTCTTCTTATTTCCAGGTTAAATCTTTCCTTGTTCAGTTTCCATCCATTATTCCTTGTCTGGCCAACAGGTGCTTTAGAAAATAGCTTGACCCCTTCCTCCCTGTGATAGTCCCTCAAATATTGGAACACTGCTATCATGTCTCCCCTGGTCCTTCTCTTCACTACACTAGCCATGCCCAGTTCCTGCAACTGTTCTTCATATGTTTTAGTCTTCAGTCCCCTAATCATCCTGGTTGCTCTTCTCTGTACTTTTTCTGGGGTCTCAGCATCTTTTTTATAATGTGGTGACAAAAACTGGATGCAGTACTCTAGATATGGTCTTTGTACCATGTTTCTCCAACAATACGCCCCCCAATAGGAAGGCCCAGCATGTTTTATACGCTTGAGGTGAAATTAAGCCCCCCCCCCCCAAAAAAATTTAGGCCTATTTTAAAACATGCGTTCCCACCATTTCTCACATTGTTTGAACTATACCAGGTGAATGGTACCTGCGGGGGGCTCCTAAAGGCAAGTTCCCCCCCGCCCTTTCCCACTTCTCTTCACCTTGTATGACTACCATTTATAAAATTCCCCCCCAAAACCTAGTATTCACTTCTTGTTTGGGGAAAAGTGCCCCATAACGACCTCTCAATGACCATGCATTTGCTCAATATCTGTGCATTCACTTAATGACAATGCTGAGTGGTTTAAAGATTGCCACAAAAAGTGAATGAAAAAGTTTTTTAAAAAGGTCACTGAGGGTTTCTCTGCAGTGGCCCCTGTTTTATGGAACACTGGATGATTAGAATGAAACCTGTTAGTCTTTTGTAAGGCCCTAAAAACCTGTCTATATTCCATGCCCAGTGTACTAAATGTGTTAAGGGCCCCATTTCCTTGCTGTATTGCTAATTGGCCAACAATCTTGGCTACTATCTGTATTTATTTAGTTTTTATTGTTTTAAAATATTTTCAATATTTCAATTGTAACATGTTTTTTGAATTGTAAGCTGCCCAGAATCATTGACTGAAATGAGTGGCTATAGAAATTGAATGAATGAATGAATAATAAAATTGGGTCAGACCCCTGTTGATCTGCTTTATGACTGTCACCACTGATAATTGCAGTAAGCAGGCTCCATTACGGTTGTAAGTCAAGGACTATCTTCATTGGTTCCAAATTATACAGTGAAGCTTTCTTGCAATACTGTATTTTTTATTCCAAAATTGTTTGTATAAAATGCATATAAATGAACTTAACAACATATTTACAATAATTCATAATTTCTTTTTCATTTTTTTATCTTAAGATAATTAATAGATATATACCTGACTGAATAGGTTCAGTAGCAGAATCTGAAACATCTGCATCACCTAAGGAAATAATAACATATCTATTAATAAATTATTATGGAAAACTCATTAGGCACAATAAGGCATATTTCAACAATGATTTTTTTTAAATAAAGTTTTATTTGGGTTTTCACACATACAAAATATATCTTTTTTGAAAATAGCATGGTCCCGGGTTGAACTTCTTTATACAGACACAAAACGCAATTTCATGCTCCTTTTTGTGTTCTATTCCATATCTTATACTATTCTACATTTTCTATATAGTTTTTCCCCTCTTAATTTTCTCAATTTTATTTTGATTATCTCATCTCAATTCAAATCATTATATTTATACTTTTGTCTGTTCTGTTTCAATTTCATATTATCTTTTCTCATTAAACAAGTTTTCTCCTGTAGTTACTAATTGGAGTATGACACCTTTATATCTTTTAATTACATCCATTCAACTCTTATTTAAACTTCAATATATACCTTAAGGTTATGACCTTCAATATAATACATAATACATAACTTCCAATCGAATTCTGCTTGGAACATTCTTATAATACACACTATATTTTTTTTAAAAAAGGATTATAAATATATGTAATTATAAACCCTCATTCCATTCCAATTCAGTTCTATCATTAATAATCATTAAAATCTTAACATCTTTAACATTTCTTTTCAATTAAATATCATACTTCCTTAAAGACACGTATAATCTCCATAATTATTTTTTCCCTTATTTCTCTTCATGTTTTGTAAATCATTAAATATTCATTTTGTTACATTTATTTATAATTACAATAGCTATTTTATCAAACATTTTAATCATACATTGCATATTTTATAAAATTATTTCTATTTCTAATATAACAATACTATCTTATGTACCTTTGCAGAATCCCTTTTTCCATTAAATTTTCACCCATTATCTCTAAATAGGCCGTTTCTCTATATTTTGTTTCTGTCCTTTATAACTTCTTTTCCTTCCTTTCTTCCCTCTCATCTTCTCAGTCCCCTTTTTACCCCCTTGTTTCTCTACTTCTAATTCTCTTTTCTGCATTTCCCTCTTCTGTTGCTTTCTGATTTTATACTTATTTTTCACTCTATTTTTTTTTTTGGGGGGGGGGGGTTTTTCCCAATCTTAAACTTTCCATTCTCTTTCCCACCTTTCCTTTTTTCCCCCACCTAAGATTACTTGTTCATTAAAGATGGCTCCTTCTTTGTCGCAATCTTCTTGTTCTGCAGGCATTTCTTGTTGTTTCTCATAGTTCCAAATCTCCATTTCTAAGAACTGAAATACGAAGCCAAAAGAACCTCTCCCTTCTTGTGCATCTTCTTTGTACTTTTTAAGTTCCATTTTCAGTTCTTCCAAAAGTAGAGCCATTTTAAACAGTTTTAAACAACCACCCGATTGATTTAGTCATTCAAATACAATAACCAAAAATCCAGAGATCATCAAGTAATCCAAATAGTCCCAAGCTGTTTCTTCTTATTTCTTTTTCCACTTTCTCTTCCTGGGTTTTTTGTTGCGATGTTTCAGTTAAACTGTATCTTTTGGAAGTCTTGTTGAGATTTTGCTGTAAGTTCTTTTTAATTCCAGGCAGTCTCCTCCCTTCCAGATCCTGCCCTTTTATTCTTTTTCTCTCCTTTCCTGTTTTCAAAAGCTTTTGATTATCCAGAAATCTTTATTATCCCTTTGACTTTTTATTTTCAGCATTAAATGCCTATTAATGTCAAAGTGGATTTTTTTCCAATTTCTTGCTTAAGTCTCTTAGCTGTCAGTATAGGAAAAGGAGAAAAAAAAACCAAATCTTTTCCCTTTTTTTTCTTCTTCGCAGCTTAAAAATCTTCTTAGGGAACAATGTTATTGTGTTTTTTTTTAATAGTTTCAATTCCAGGGTACCTTATTTGTTGGTTTTGCTGTTTGACCCGGTCAACCAAAACTTTCTCTTCTTATTTTCCTCCTGCACATTCTTTTCCGGTCGAGTTCTTCTTTGTGGTGGTCATTTCTGACCACCGCTACAACCGCCTTCGGGAAAGGGAGTATGGCCAGCTGGGGAGGAGAGATGCGGCTCTCCTCAACCCTGCAGGCAGTCTCCCCCTTCTTCACCACCTCTACGGGGTGGCTTAGCCCCGAAACCAGCCGGCTCGGG
Source organism: Notechis scutatus (assembly GCF_049901735.1). Lineage (NCBI taxonomy): Eukaryota > Metazoa > Chordata > Lepidosauria > Squamata > Elapidae > Notechis > Notechis scutatus. The sequence continues at coordinate 172,469,194 of NC_142011.1, forward strand.
GTGCTCCAGCGGCGAGCACGGATCGAAACCTCACAGAGACAAGGCTTCAGTCTGTTGCCGAAGAAGCTCTAACCGGAAGTCCAACAATGATTTTTTTTAGATTGTTGCTGAGATGAATAAAGTCATGTCCTTGACATCCAAAATGGCTAATGTGATGGATAAGGCTTTTTCTATAATCTTAGTGGTAACCTTTCTTTATTTGATATAAAGCTGCACATCTCAGGTTGTAGCATTTTAAAACACTATAAATAACAGAATATAAAAATATAGTTTTCCTTTTTACTGATATATGTAAATATATTTTATTAATATATGTAAAATATATTTAAATTTGGCCAAAATTTTCATCTCAGTTTGGTTTAAACAAGTAACAGGAGGAAAACCAGTGCCTGTCAGGTTGATTATTCAATTTAATGTGTATTCAACAATCCTTTAAAAAAAGAACATTTCATCTATTTCTCTAAACTTCAAGTGCTCAAATATTTCAGCACATTGAAAAATCAACTACTTCTGGTAAGAGAAAGAATACTTTTTTTAATATACAACAGTGTTTACTTTTGGGGACCAGGGAGAGATGGGATGGCAATTTGTGCTATGCTCCAAATCTTCAGTTTATGTTCTATGTTCTTTCACTAGAAATAATCACCAATACTTTCAAGGAACATTTATTCTTCATTTTCTTTTGTGTAGCTCTATTCCATGTGTGCTGATTTTAAAATACAACCTATTCAATTTCATGAGGCTGGACTTCCAGAGAAGAAATAGTAACCTGGAATAATTCTTCACTAAAAGCAGAACTGATGACTATAGAGGAATGAAGAAGTGGCAAGTAGGCTAGCTCTTTGTAATCCTCTTTGGATAAAGGACACTTGAGATTACCCACGAATGCTCCATACAATACAAGGGTGATTGGAACTTTGACTTTTCTAAAGATAAGAGAATAGCCATCTTGCTCAAACTATATATTCCATATATTCTGAGCATCACAATTACATGCAAAATGCTTAATCATGTGTCATAATGACATCTGTAACTGTGGATTCAAAGGCCTTTTTTTAACATGTCATACCTGACATAGATAAAAAGAAGTGGCGTTTCAGTTAAATGATTGCAACCCCATTTAGATTTTTTTTTATTCTTCTGAAGCAAATGCCCTGCGAACCATATCACTTGGATCTTGCTCATCAGAAAGTATTTGACCACACATAATACTTGCGTTGGTTTTACCTATTTTGCTTGTGTGAATCTTTGCTTTAAAATGTGGTGGGAGTAACCAGAAAATGAAAGCTAAAAATAAATATTTCCTCATAACGTATTGCCCTAAAATCCTTAGAAATAAAAGTGACCAATTTATACTTACGTTCATGTATTTGTTCTGGATGGTCAATTGTTTCTGTAGATTTATTGTAACAAAAACAAATAAAAATGGAAGTTTTAGGAAAATATAACTAATAAAATAAAAACATTTACGAAAGTAGCTTACTTTAAAAAGTATAAAGCTATAGCTGGAAGCACTCTATATGTAGCATTTTCAGTTGATTGTATTACTGATGTTTGAAGTATTTTATTACTTATAGTTCTACCAGGAAGATAGTACTGTTCAAGAGATATTTATTCAGTATGTCCTTGCTTACCAATGTAAAAGCAGATTTTTATATATTTTATATTTTTATTCAATGTATGTTTTTTATTTCACTTTATGAATCCACATAAGAATACTTAATTAATGGATGTTTCCTATATTTTCTATTCTATACAGGATATGTAGTCATCATACAATATTAAATAAGTAAGAATATGTACAATCTCTTGTTTCTACTGTGCTTTTTAGTAGGAGTTGAAAGTAAGCATTGCAGCTGCTGCTAAGTAGGGTACCTGAAATCCAGCAATAAATGATTCTGTAACAATTACAATTCCTCGTTCTAATTGTACTATTATTTCTTCACTTTGCCTATGTTTATAGAAATGTTTAATTTATTGTCAGACACAAACCAATGCAGGCTATTAAAATAAAAACAATATTATAAGTGTTCAATTAAATGTTATGTATCTGAAGTAAGAGTGCCATTACTATCTATTTGAAAACACGCAGATGAAGAATATATTCTGTGCTATATAGAGTTAGAAAACAAATGGATTCAGAAGGCCACAATTTGGAATGTAACAGCTTGCATTAAAATATTACTTTTCATTAAAAAGAAGGAAAGTTGAAATTGGTTATCAGTGCTCTGTGTCAAATTTAAAAACAAAATGTAAATCAATTATTAGAATTATAGCAACAGAACACTTCCTATCATTGACTAAAATGTTGATAACATTTTCTTGTAATTGTAAACTTTCAGAAAAAAAACTTTTTTATTCTATGTGAATACATAGATCACACATAAAAGAGTCAGTGTACTTGTTGAGGTATTCCCTCAATATTAACTTATTTTTTAAAACTGCAGAGGAATGTATTAAATGTATTTCTTGGTCAATTTACATCCAAATGTTGAGTAGACTAGATGTAGATACTGTAAACATTTAATGCACAGTAAATAAATAGGAATCTACATACCAGTATGCTCAGTGAACTCTTCTGTCTCTAATTCTAAAAAGAACAGATTGCATATCTTAAAATTAAACATTGAATGGTAAGCTGCTATGAATTAAAATTTTCTGCTATTATAGACGAAGTATCACGCTTTGCTCATGAAGTCTGAAGATGGCAAGTGGGACCTCATCAAAACATCGCCAAGATACTCTCAATCTTACACGGGAAAAGACCCGAACATGCCAAGACCTGCATATATATATATATATATACGAACACTATACAGAAGCCTGATGATGGCAGATGAGATTCTGCCGAAACGTTTCTACAACTTTAAAAGCACAACTATAATGACGTGGAAAATATCTGAACAAAGCTGAATACCATACACAACACACACACACACACACACTGTTTACAAGAATATGTTATGCATTGAAAGCAAAGTATCTGGAATTAAATGGTGAATGCCATTTCCTTGGGTCAGTTTCAACATACTTTACAACACATTGGGATTCTTTGGGAAAAAGTAGAAGGATACCAAGATCTTTGCCCACAACATTGTTTCTGGTTGGTTTGGCATGGCAATTTATTTGCACTGACGTATTAGGTTTTGCAAACTTGATGAGCCAGCTCTTTCCTATCCACTCAGCGCTCTGTCATTGTTTTTCTACATCACTCTTATGTGTTCAGCAAACAAAACAGATCTCCATCAGCAGAAGATACCAATCAGCTGGAAAAAGACTATGTAAACATCATATAATCACAGAATTTATATGGAGTCAAATGGGGAAAACTTTGGGAACACATAAGTTAATTAGCATTCACTGAAAGAGACTTAAAATATGGCATTATTTATTTGATATGACAGATGAATGGAAAACAATGCCGTGCTGATAATCACTACTGAAATCCTATTAGAAAACCATGAAAAAACATACCTTCTTCTTCCACATGGTCAGGCTGTTCTGTATTTTCTGGAGCAGATTCTGCAATTGAAAAGAATATTAAGATCTGTAAGATACATGGTGTTTTGCAATCTTGTTCATAAAGTATACCCTTTCAGAGGTATTATGACCGAAAATGGAAATCATGACCCCCTTAAGTATCATACTGATTTCTACACGGATGAAAGCTGCTGTTCTTTCACATATGTGTTCCTCACTTGTACTTGCCACCTAGAAAGTGTGTCACAGTATTTATTGTAATTACTATTTTTTGTTTAAATATATAAGATTATTTTCTCCCCAACTGTTACTTACCATTCCACACACTTATACATAGTTTCACATTACTAATTCCATTTGATTCACAAAACTGGAAATGACCAGACTCTCTAGGAGAAGCTTAAAAGACTGAGTGCATATGCTTTCTTTCCTGCTCAGTCATATTCTTCAAACAACTTATCACAGTTTTATAATATCATGAAGTAACTTTTTGTTCTCCCAAAGATGAATCTGTTAAGAAAAATTAACCCTACTTCTTCAGGCTTAAAATTACTGACAACTAGTAAGGAACATATTTGGGAACATGAACAATTCTCTTTTCCATGTTCTTTCCAAATATACAGTCTGTGTTGTGTGTGTGTGTGTGTGAAATTTTTCATTCTTCCTTTTAAGATAGAGCTAAGCAAATTAAGTTTGAAATCAGTGCATGCAACCGAAGGGAGTTTTTTCTAAATTCAGAAAGAAGTCTTAGTCCCATTTGCTAGGTAGAATAACATTAATTTTTATGACCAAAAACAAGCAAGATACTTATTAGTCTTGATCACTCAAATAGAAAAGGCAGGTTATACAATTAAAGGATAGTAAAAGA